>NW_016828873.1:539726-633473 GCF_001698545.2 Rhinopithecus bieti | reverse complement strand
TCACTTAAAAAAAAAAAAAACTTTTTTCCAAAAGGAAGCAAAGCCCCATTTTAGTTATTTTCTTAAAAGAAAATGTGTTTTATAAAAGATTAAATTACATTTCAAAATTCAATTGATTTTTTTAAAATTATATTCCTTAGAAACTTGACTTTTATCGATTTATAAAAAGGACAGGAACAGATAAACCAGTTAGGAGGTTAATTCAGTAGTCTGGATTAGAGATAATCATGTTTGAATCTGTGATAGTAGAGGTGGTGAGAAGTGGCTAGACTTGGAATACATTTTGCAGGTAGGGCTAACAGGTTGCAATAATAGACTGGCCTAAGGAGTAAGCTTGGAGAGGGTGAGGAATAGATTCTGTTTTTACCATCTGAAATTGCATTTTATTGCTAGATTTAAGAATATATAGAGATATTGTTTAACCAGAAACATTCTTTCTTTTGTTTTCACCCAGTAAATGCTGCTACTCTTCTTTTGGGAGTAGAGAATCAACATAAAATAAGTGTTCCTAGAGCACCGACAAAAGAGGAAATGTCTCTCAGAGCTTATACTGCTCGGTGTAGGTTAAACAGACTACGGCGTGCAGCATGTCGTTTGTTTACTTCTGAAAAAATGGTTAAAGCTATTAAAAAGCTTGAAATTGAAATTGAAGCTAGGCGGTTAATTGTTCGAAAAGATAGACACCTATGGAAAGATGTGGGTAAGAAGATTGCAGAAATCTTGACATTAATTCTTTAAAAACATTCAAGAGGTTTTGTGTTTTTTTTCCCCCGGCTTTATTGACATATAATTGACAAGTGAAAATGGCATATATTTAAGGTACACAACATGATGTTGATATATGTATATATTATTAAGTGATTATAACAATCAAGCCAATTAATATACCTACTCACATAGTTACCTTCTTGTGTGTATGTGTGGTGAAAACATTTAAGAAGTACTCTCAGCAAATTTCAAGTATACAAGTCACTGTTATTAACTATAGTCATCATGGTATACATTAGATCTCCAGAATTTATTCATCCTGCATAACTGAAACTTTACACCCCTTTGACAGCATCACCCCAGTCCCTCTACCCCATTGTCTGGCAACCACCATTCTCTGTGCTTCTATGAGTTCAACTTTTTTAGATTTCACATGTAAATGAGATCATACAGTATTTGTTTTTCTATGCTTAGGCTATTTCACTTTGCATAATATCCTCCAGATTGATCCATGTTATCACAAGTGACAGTATTTCTTTCATTTTTAAGGCTGAATAGTACTTCATTATATATAAATATATATATTTATCATATATTTATGTTTACATATACATACACACACATACACATACCCCACATTTTCTTTATCCACTTATTCACTGATGGACACTTAGATTGATTCCATATCTTGGATATTGTGGATAATGCTGCAATGAACATAAGAATGCAGGTATCTCTTCCAGATACTGATGTCCCCAAGATATTTTGTATTTCAAAGCTAGGTATACATGCTTTAGCTTTGCTGCCAAAAATCCCACATACTTGAATATGATCACGTATATTTAAGACTAGAAGTGTATTTTATTTAAATTAACTTATTTCATGTAAGCAATTATTTTTTTCCCACTGATATACTCTCCATGAAGTTTTATTTCTTATCTGTTTGATTATCGATTTGAACATATTTGCCTTTGACATGCATTTCAGGAGAACGTCAGAAAGTCCTGAATTGGCTGTTGTCCTACAATCCTTTGTGGCTTCGAATTGGTCTAGAGGTAAGCATACATTTCAGATTTCTAACACAATATTTTTTTGTGATACACTTTTTGTACAATAGACTCATTTTATTAAAATGTGGTTTTACTTATAAAAGTTTAAAGTCATTAGGTTAGCTTTATTCATCTTTTAGTATAAAATGTAAGACCCATTAATAAATGCTTATTAGGTAAATAGACTATGCCATTATATATTATTACACCGTATTGTAATATAGCATTTTACTGTACAGTCTCTTTAAACATAACTTGGTGCTGGATGTAATGACAACTATAGTAAACTCATTTTTGAAAATTTACAAATGCAAAGACAAGGCTGCTGTGAATACATTTTCTAATTTAAATTTCTTAAAACTCAGTGAACTATGTATTATTATTTCCACTTCACCAACGAAGCAGAAGCTTAGATGTTAAAGTGACTTGCCCTATGCCAATTAATTGGTCAGGAATTGAACCTATACCAATCTGATGAAATAGTACTTATAAAAATGTCATCAGGATTTGCATTCTTTACATAGTACTTGGCTTTGTAATATCTAGAATGTTGAAACCAACTGAATTAGAAAGATACTATTAATGATTGGCTGTTTAAAGACATTTTTATTAAAAATATCTTTTGTGCATCTGTATTCTTTAGTCTTTTGTTAGTATGCTTTCACATTTTTTCTAGCTTTCTTACCTTCTTAATGTAGGGTCTCCCATTACTATTTCAATTTATTCCAGGTTTTGGAATAGAAGAGTCTTTGGGACCAAACAGGATCTTTGTAATAATCTGACTTTTATATACCAATAAATTGAGGTCCAGAGGAAATAAATAATAAGCTTACTGTGGTTACACAGCATTATGGTGTCATTGCTGGGATTTCTTATTTCAATTCCAGTGTCCTTTCCCTTTAAATAGTTGGCAAGTTACATATCAATTAGCTCTACTTCACATGTGAAAGAATTCTGGAACCTCAATTGAATTAGAGCCCCCCATATTTGGGACATTGCTTTTCTGTGGCAAAAATAAAATCAAGCACTTTGTGTAGAACCTTGCAATGCTTTTTAAAACCTCTTTGATGTAATTTGTATCATCTCCACCCACATTCCATTAACCAAAGCACATTATCTAGCTAAGCACAAGCTAGTTAGGAATGTATTAACCTCCTGCAAGTCACAGCAAGTTTATGGCAGGTGGTGGAGATGTATAATCTTTTTACAGGTACCTTATTACTACACCCTAGGATTCTTTAAATAAATGGACATGACCTTTGAGGATTTTAAGAAAATTTCAAAGGCCAAAAAAAGTAAATAAAGATAAATTCCTCTGTTTTGGTAGATAATAATTAATACTTTTCCATGCTTTAATCTTTATATTTTGTCAATGTAGGGTTGCAGAATTTGATTTTTTTTTAGTTTTTTCTAATTGATTTAAAATTGTTAATAAGCATGCTAATGTTAAACTAATTTTATATTTAAATCATTGATTATAAATAGACCTGTACTTTCCAGATTATCTTGGATGATTTGCAGATGTTTTCTACCTTGATAACTATTATAAAAATTTGAGTATTTCAGTTTCCGTTATAACTTCATGATGTACTTAATGGGGCAGTTATAGATAAATTTGAACAACATGCCTATATTTGATAGTTCTTTAACTTAAATGAAAAAATTAAATTCGGAATGTTGCTTGTCAGGTGATTAAGACTTATCTTAGCCCTGAGCTTTGTCTTTTTTCATTACGAAGTACACCATTATACACTAAGAAATACATAAATCATGTATGCATAGTTTAAAGAAGTTATTTAGCAAATAACCATGTCATTTAGAAAGTAGAACATTGCCAGTTCCATAGGTTATGGTCTGCCATTCCTCAGTCACATCCCTTTGTTTCTTAGAGATAGCATAATTCTGACTTTGGCTTTAATTTATTTTCAGACAATTTATGGAGAACTCATATCTTTGGAAGATAACAGTGATGTCACAGGGTTGGCTATGTTTATTCTGAATCGCTTACTTTGGAATCCCGATATAGCAGCTGAGTATAGACACCCCACTGTTCCTCATCTGTATAGAGATGGTAAATATCTCTGCCTCTCCTACATTCTCTCTACACTATATATAAATGGCTTATTGTCATTCTTTCTGTTTCTGTTTACATTTTCCTTTCTCAAAGAAACCAGTCTAAATAAGTCTCTGTTTCTAGTACTCTCCCTTCATCAATTCCCCATCAATTCCTTCATCACTATTTATAATTCTATTTGTTGTCTCTACCCATCCTCTTCCCCCAGTAGGTTATAAGTCCTATGAGGGTCATGTTTGTTGTAGTTTGGTGCTATATATCTAACACATGATGGTGCCTGCATGTAGTAGGTGTTCATTAAATGTTGAGTAAGACCAACTAAATCTCTTGATGCCTCTGTGCCTATTTCCTCATCTGTGAATTGAAAATATTAAGTGGTGCATACCTGTCCCATAGAGTTATTGGGAGGATTAAATGGATTTATACACATAAAGCACTAAAAAAGGCACAGTGTTTTAGTTGTGCTTGCTACCCCCCACTTTTTGTTTTACTAACACATTATTATTATGATCATCATATTTTAAGATGAAATCTACCTTGCTTAGATGAACTTGCTATGCTTTTTTGTACTTTCTTTAAGGTCATGAAGGAGCTTTGTCCAAGTTTACATTGAAAAAGTTATTGTTGTTGGTCTGTTTTCTTGATTATGCTAAAATTTCCAAACTCATTGATCATGATCCTTGTCTCTTCTGTAAAGATGCCGAATTCAAGGTATGCTTTTCATTTTATGCTTTATATTTTATATTTCCCATTTACGACTTTTGCTTTTATGGTATATTTTCTCTTTAGAAAAAATTAGTTTTCTAAAGAATAATACTCAGGGGAGTAAAATAGGAATGCCTGTCTAGTGAGTCCCATCAGTAATTCTAACCATCCCTGATTTTTATTGGATTACCTTTCACCAGCACATCATTGTTACTCTTAATTTTGACTTGAAAATGGATTAACCTATGCTTCTGAAGATTTAATTTTTGAGAAAATTTCTTTCCTAATTTTGATGTAGTATATTATCACATTAATGCTAGTTTTTATAGTGTATTATTATGAGCAACTTTTAGAAAGATCTTAAGTTGGAAATATATGAAATTTGCATTATTAATGTATAATATGAAACTATTTTGTACCATTTTATTTTATATGTACAGAATGATTTGGAGGATTTGTTTTTATTATAAGCAAAATTATCATACTGGAATGTAATATCTGGAACTTATTTCTTTATAGGCTAGTAAAGAAATCCTTTTGGCTTTTTCACGAGATTTCCTAAGTGGTGAAGGTGACCTTTCCCGTCACCTTGGCTTACTGGGATTACCTGTTAACCATGTTCAGACACCATTTGATGAATTTGATTTTGCCATTACAAATCTTGCTGTAGACTTGCAGTGTGGAGTGCGCCTTGTGTAAGTATAAGAAATAGAATTATTTTGCTTAATGGAATAGACTAATATTTTCTGGAAAACACTTTTTTGTGTAATTATTCAATGGTGCTCTTTCATTTAGTACAATAAATTTAGTATTGAAAAAATGGAGATTTCTTTTTCAGGGAAATAGTACATCAATATTATGTGCAGAAACTGTCTCCTAGCCACACTTTTTTTCCTGGTGTCATGTGACTAGGGCTCATGGATAATAATTACTGATGTCTCAGAATAGGAGTTGGGAAGACCTTTACACTAATTCAAATATCAAACATTGAAATAACATTTTTTTGTTTTTTTTGAGACGGAATCTCACTCTGTCACCCAGGCTGGAGGGCAGTGGCCCGGTCTTGGCTCACTGCAAGCTCCGCCTCCTGGATTCACGCCATTCTCCTGCCTCAGCCCCCCGAGTAGCTGGGACTATAGGCGCCCGCTACCATGCCCAGCTAATTTTTTGCATTTTTTTTTTTTTTTATTAGAGACAGGGTTTCACCGTGTTAGCCAGGATGGTCTCGATCTCCTGACCTCGTGATCCGCCCGCCTCGGCCTCCCAAAGTGCTGGGATTACAGGTGTGAGCCACTGCGCCCGGCCGAAATGACACTTTTTATTGACAGTGGTTTCATGAGTTTTATATCATTTGAGATCACTTTTAGTAGTATGAACCTTGTTTTACATATGAGGAGAAAAAGATGAAGTGGTAGAATAGATTGCCCAAGTTTTCCACAGTGTAATTGGGACATAAACTCATGAAATCCAACTTCAAATTACACAATATTTCCTCAATAACAAATGGAATGCTCAAAATTGGCTTTGGTATGTGTAATGGATAGCCAGTTTTGCTTAGACGGAATGGCCATTAGCTTTTTGCCATGATTGGCCTCTTTAGGGTATCCAGATTGGAGATACTCATTTTATTTCTAAGAACCTCTCCAAAATATGTTACAACCTTATCGAGGAAGCACTTTTGGGGGCAAGGCAAGAGATTTCTTTAAAGCAATGAAAGTTTTTTCTCTGTGTGTTTAGGAAGTTCTTATGCCTCAAAACAGCTAGTTAAATGTTGATGTATGGGAAGCACAGATTTAATGGTCTTTATAAAATATCTCTTCTACAATAAAACTTACCAAACTCTTTAGCTGACCCTGGTTCATTTTTGTCAGATTTTAAATTGCTTATATTGTAGCTAAAATTAATTGCAGGCAGTCTTCATGTTAAAATTCATATTGTCTAAAACTCAACTGATAGGAAAGTAGCTATTTGGATATACTTTTAATTTCTTTGTTTTGACTAGAGATAACTTTAGAGTATAAACTAAAAAAACCTTATATCCATGTTTCTTGGAGACCAATTGAAAGAACTGTGAATATTCAGAGAAATAGAACAGAAAAGAAAACTCTGGGACATAAATGTTTTCAGATATTTGAAGAAAGGTCTTATACTAAAAGGTGATTAAATTGTTTATTGCCAAGCAAAATAACTATGCATGAACAATGAAAGTTTCAGGAAGATGAGTATGGGTTTGGTATAAAAACTTGCCAATATTCAGACATGTCTTTAGCAAAAAACCAGTTCACAGTGTTGGAAGGTTCAAGCAGAGGTCAGAGGACCGCTTGGCCAGAATGGAGGAATTCTTTGACATTTATGAGGACGAGATTCTAGATTTTATGAATCCTCGGTTTTGAAAACAATTTACATGTCCCTTGCCTTCTTTTAGGCTAAATTTCCATGAACATTCTTTTCTTTCTGATCAGTATTCTCACAAGTTAATAGTCTTTACTGCAGCTTTGTCTCACTTCAGCAGTTCCATATGAGCTAAGATCATTTTGCTTAAAATATTTTACATATTATTTTTTTAGTTGGGTAATTTATTTATTTAATAAATTCAAGCCACCGCATCAATATTCTGGCCAATAGGAATTGTTTTTATACTTTGTCCACTTTCTATGAGGAACAAGGATTAGTTTAATGTTCAGTGCTATTTTTCCACAAAGAAAGCCCCCTCCTTTTTTTTTTTTTTTTTTTTTTGAAACAGAGTCTTGCTGTGTCACCCAGGCTGGTGTGCAGTGGCACGATTTTGGCTCACTGCAGCCTCCGCCTCTGTGTTCAAGCAATTCTCCTGCCTCAGCCCTGCGAATAGCTGGGACTGTAGGCATGCACCACCATGCCTATTTAATTTTTGTATTTTTAGTGGAGACGGAGTTTCACCATGTTGGCCGGGCTGGTCTTGAACTCCTAACCTTAGGTGATCCACCCACCTTGGCCCCCCAAAGTGCTGGGATTAAAGGCATGAGCCACCGTGACTGGCCAGAAAGCCCATTTTTATGCTTTTACAGGAGTTACTGAGGATTTAGCACTGTTGGATGTTAATGTTATTTAGTCGGTTAGGAATTCTAAGTAGTTAAGAGATTGATCTTGCATAACCAAATTTCTATTTTGTTAAGTGTCAGAAAAATGACTGTTTATAGATCTTTGAAGTCACTTGAGAATGCTTTGGGATGGTTACTCTATTAATGCTGTGGGTGATGGGTTGGTCTACAATTGATTGAATGGTTGGCCTAGAATTATCTTAAGTCTCTTTCTAGCCTTTAGAGACTATGGTTGTGTAAGTAATTCTACCAGCTTTTTTTGTTGCAGACAGAAATCAGTTGGGGCTTGCTTTTTCTGTCTTTGTTAGGTAGATACTCAAATATTTGTGGGTGTGTGTGTGCATGTGTATATACATACACACACACATATAATATATATCTATATATACATATATATACACATATGATATATATACACACATATAATATATATGTATATATAAAGGAATTACTGTGGAAACTAGTAAAATGGGATTTTAGTTCTCATATTAGTTTTGCCATTACCAGCTCTATGACCATCGGCAATTAATTTAAGCTCTATGGGCCTTAGTTTCTTCATCTAACAATAACTAATTGTGGGCTTTACCATGATAACTGAAATAAGAAAATAAAGCACTTGCTTGACATGTAGAATATAGTACATCCCAATAAATGTGCTTCCTCTCTGCTCTACATCCCTCTCCTCTCTTTCCTTTCCTTTCTTCTTTCTCTTCTCTGTAGAGCCCTATTATTTTGTTCATGTGTGCATTTATCTGTGTATGTCTTCTTTTCTTATCATCTGTTCACACACTTCAATCCCAAACTTAAAATAAGAACCTACTTGCCAACTATGGGGCAACAGAGTTTTGAGATAGTTTTTTGAAGTCTTTCTGGTCATAAAGCCCTGTAACTGTTGGGGTTTATGTGGGAAATAACTATATTTCAATGAATGATTTTTTTCATATATATTTTTATAATAATTTCATCTGAATATTTTATTACTGCCAGGCGAACCATGGAACTTCTCACACAGAACTGGAGTCTCTCAAAGAAACTCAGGATTCCGGCAATAAGTCGTCTTCAAAAGATGCATAATGTTGACATTGTTCTCCAAGTTCTTAAATCACGAGGAATTGAATTAAGTGATGAGCATGGTAAAAACTGAGTAGAGTTAAAACTTATTCTTCTCACTGAATATGGATATGTGCGTACATTATGCTAATGGACAACCTTTTCTTTTATAGGAAATACAATTCTATCTAAGGATATTGTGGATAGGCACAGAGAAAAAACTCTAAGGTTGCTTTGGAAAATAGCATTTGCTTTTCAGGTATTATACATTTAGTACATCTTGTACTTCTTATCAATTTTTGATTACTGATTTGTAAAAACAATTTGAATCGAATAAAGAATAACAACAACCATCATTTAATAAGGTTTATTTTGTCCCAGTAACTGATAAACGCTATATATATATATTTCAATCTAATCTTCACCACACCTGCAAAGTAGGTGTTATGTCTACCTCTCCGGTGAGGAAACTGAAACTACAGTTTACATCATTGATAAATCCCATGTGGTCCCAAATCCCATGTTCTTAACCACTGAACATGTTATCACTTCAGTGTAGATGGTGTTTGCCTTTGGGGGAAAAAAAAGTGACTGTATTGTACTAAAATATCCATTTCAGCCACTTTATTTTCTTTGATTTTTTTAACTTTCTGGTTTAAAAAATCTTCTACAGTTTCTCTAAGTAGAAGACAATTACTTTGATTTCTCTGGGTTAAAAATAATATATGGAAAATATGACAGTATTTATCTTTTTTTGTGTTTGTTTTAGGTGGATATTTCCCTTAACTTAGATCAATTAAAGGAAGAAATTGCCTTTCTAAAACACACAAAGAGTATAAAGAAAACAATATCTCTACTATCATGCCATTCTGATGATGCTCTTATTAATAAGAAAAAAGGCAAAAGGGATAGTGGTTCTTTCGAACAATACAGTGAAAACATAAAGTTATTGATGGATTGGGTAAATGCTGTTTGTGCCTTCTATAATAAAAAGGTAAGTTTCTTTGTTTTTGTTTTAATCCAATATATTTTAATAAATTTTGATGAAAGTCACTTAAACTTAATGCATAAAGTCTTTTCTTGACTTTCTTAATTCATCTGTACTGTAAGCAAACTTTCCCTCAAATGAGTGAATGTATTATCATATACCGTATTTCATCTAATCTGTCACCAATTGTATGATACATGATAATTTTATCACTAAGAAAAGAAAAATATGCCCTAGATGGAAGTCTTAGTAGAAGATGCTTGTGTAGAACTGGCACATAAAAGGATCATATCATTATTATAAAGGTCAATTCAAATAAGCCCACATGCAGAAAGGGACAACTAAGAACTTACCACTAGGTAGAAGAAGGAGAACAAAATTTGAGTCTCTCTATAATCATTTGTTAGGTTGACACTATATTTCTGTATGAAGTATACTTCTTAGTGTAAATATATAAAAAAAAATTCCCCTAAACACATGGATGAACTATCTGGTAACAAATATAAGACAGGAACAGTGATACAGGGTATGTGTAACTCAATATGGTAAACCTTGCAATATGGTTATACCAAGAAGTTACTGGTAGAAAAATTGTTAAACATATGGATAATCTTCTATGTTTTAACTGAATACTAGAGAGACAAAGTTGATCATCAATATTAATTCCATATTTGGAATTTGCATACTAGCTAAAATTTCTTTTTAATGCCAGAATTAGTAGTTGCAGTATTTTGTGGTCATTCATTGATGTGTGTGAATGCCTAGGCACTCGTTGCTAGCTGATGTCAAACAAGGTGGTGCTCTGTCTTTTTGTTTCAGCTCTTATACTGTAAAAAAGCATCCTTTTCAGGACCTGTTTAGTATTGTGCTTTTTTGCATTTTTGTGCTTTTTGTTGGTGAGTTCCCTGTTTAAAATGGCCTTCAACTGTAGTAATGAAGCCCTGTCTAGTGTTCTTAGGAGAAGACTGTGATGTGCCATATACAGAAAATATATGCGCTAACTAATTTTAATGCAGGCATGAATTATAATGCTGTTGGCCATGAGTTAGTGTTATTGGATCAGAAACACATGTAAAACAAGGTTATGTGTGGATTGGTTGATAAACATATTATAACCAGAGGCTCACAGGACACTAACCTTATATTTCTCCTCTGTGCAATGGTTCAGTATTCACAATTTAGTTTTCACAAATAATGAGAATCCACTCTCATTGCTTGTTGTTGTAGTTTCCTAAGACTACCATAGCAAATTACTACAAACTAGGTGGCTTAAGGTAGAAATTTACTCTCTCACAGTTCCAGAGCTTAGAAGTCTGAAATCAAGGCCGGGCGCGGTGGCTCAAGCCTGTAATCCCAGCACTTTGGGAGGCCGAGGCGGGCGGATCACGAGGTCAAGAGATCGAGACCATCCTGGCTAACACGGTGAAACTCCGTCTCTACTAAAATACAAAAAACTACCCGGGCGAGGTGGCGGGCGCCTGTAGTCCCAGCTACTCGGGAGGCTGAGGCAGGAGAATGGCGTGAACCCGGGAGGCGGAGCTCGCAGTGAGCCGAGATCCTGCCACTGCACTCCAGCCTGGAGGACAGAGCAAGACTCCGTCTCAAAAAAAAAAAAAAAAAAAAAAAATCTGAAATCAACGTGTTGGATGTGCCATGATCTCACATAAGGTTCTAGGGGACACTCTGTTTTATTCCTTGCTTTTAAAATTTAGAGGTTAACAGTCAACCTTGCCATTACATGCCGTGTAGATTTGTCACTCCAGTCCCTGCCTCTACCATTCACAGGTATTCTGCAAACCATTGTGTCTATATTACTTTCTAAATGTGGTTAATTGTTTTTCTGGCATTTTCAATCAGGTGGAGAATTTTACAGTGTCTTTCTCAGACGGCCGTGTGTTATGTTACCTGATCCACCATTACCATCCTTGCTATGTGCCATTTGATGCTATATGTCAACGTACTACTCAAACTGTGGAATGTACACAAACTGGTTCAGTGGTATTAAATTCATCATCTGAATCTGATGACAGTTCTCTGGATATGTCTCTTAAAGCATTTGATCATGGTTAGTCCCTTTTTGTTACTTTTCCAATTCTTTGCCATGTCTGATTTGAAGCTACGACTGTCTAATTTCTCCTTTCCTCCTGCATAATAGAAAATACTTCAGAACTATACAAAGAGCTCCTAGAAAATGAAAAGAAAAATTTTCATTTGGTTAGGTCTGCAGTTAGAGACCTTGGTGGAATACCTGCTATGATTAATCATTCAGATATGTCAAATACAATTCCAGATGAAAAGGTAAGTAAAAGAAGAGTTTCTTAATTATTAATTCAATAATAAAAGTCTCTGAAGATGATAGTAAGTACTATATTCTCTGTTGATATTCTGTTTTTATCTTCTGTGGGTTTTTTTTTTTAGGTGGTTATTACCTATTTGTCATTTCTTTGTGCAAGGCTTTTGGATCTTCGTAAAGAAATAAGAGCTGCTCGACTCATACAAACAACGTGGAGAAAATATAAACTAAAAACAGATCTCAAACGCCATCAGGTACTCCTAGAATATAAAACCACTGTAGTGTGAATTCTACTTTTTAAGATATCAGTTGATTGATTTTTGATATGATTTTACATTTTACTGATGTATGGCATTATTAAGATAAATTTAATGAATTGTGTATATGTATTTTGGGTTGGGGAGGTATGAGTATTTCTCCCTAATTGCTAATATTCTCTTCATTTGATATATCTTCCAGTCTCTGTCCACCCCTTCACTTAGTCTGTTCCAAGAAGGGAAGAGGAATAACTTAATCTGCTTTTTAAATTTGTGAGGAATACATAGGGATGCTTGACTCCGTTCTTCCTTTCCTCCTGTTGGAATCTAACCTGCCTCTAGAGAGAAGGAGCTTTCCATTAATTTTTTAATCGGTGCCGTGTGAAGCTTGACCTCAACTAGTGCTGCCTGGGCCTGAGCATCAAGTGTCTGATTTTGTGATTTAACTAGTAAGCTTAGTTTGTTTGCCATGAAGCTGTCTTCTACTTTATCCTTTATTAGTTTTAAAAGTGGTATTTTGGTTTCTGCTATTAATTTTTCAAAATGTTAGGTTCTGGGCATGAGAATAGAGATGTTATTTGTTGTTTCCCTTTGTGACCCCAATAATACAAAAATTTCATTAATGTAAAACATTTTTTTCATAAGTTCTGAGAAAATTGTTATTTTAATAATCTAATACATGGTCTCCTTGATCAAGTTGAATAAACTATTTCAATGTTTTCATCTCCCTATTCCATCTACTAACTAATATTGTATTTATTTATTTGGAAAAACCAAAAAAATAAAATAAAATAAGCATCCATGCCTAGTAAAATTTATCATAAATATTTCAGAAATACATTCCACCTAATATTCCTTCTCAACTTTGAAATATAATGCATCTATGATAAAGTTCTTGGTAGCTGTGTAAAACAACTAAATTTTGACAACTTTTAAACACAATATATGTTTTTTCATATCACACCAGACTTGGAAATAAGACTAATTGAAATAATTTTCTTTTCCCCTACTCAAACTCTTCACAGTAAAGTTTGGGAAATAGGCAGGGTCTTAATACTCACAAACGGTCTTTTCTGCTACTATACATGCTCTGGTGCCCTATAGTGCCCCTAAACTCAGGATCTGCCTCCCTGCCTACATATCACTTGGAGAATAACTTCCTGAAAACTTTCTTAAAGCAGTTCCCCTAGAAGCTTCCAATACTTCCACAGGTATTGGAAGAGGTCAGGGAAGTGTCTCCCCTGGCCAGTCCTCAAGCTATTTGATTCACCTATTGTATATTGCATTAAATGAGAGTTTTAGAATTACAAGAGATAGATATATATGTATTCTGCTTTTATTTTCTGCTTAAGATAGCCTTATATTAATTAGATTTTTTTTTTCTTTTGGAGACAAGGTCTCACTCTGTCACCCAGGCAGGAATGCAATAGTGCGATCTTGGCTCACTTCAGATTTTGCCTCTTGGGTTCAAGCCATTCTTGTGCCACAGCCTCCTGAGTAGTTGGGATTATAGGTGCATGCCACCACGCCCAGCTAATTTTTGTGTTTTTTTTTTTGTAGAGACAGGATTTCACCGCATTGCCTAAGTGGTCTCAAACTCCTGGCCTTAAGTGATCTGCCTGACTCTGTCTCCCACAGTGCTGGGATTACATGCATGAGCCACTGCACCCGGTCTTAGTCTGATATTAACTGTAGAATTTTCCTAACTTTTTGCTGGTGAGATCCCTTTTCTTGGTTTATTTCCTTAATGCAAATAGTAGAAGTTTCCGATTTTTGAAGGACTAAATTAAGAGAAATTTCTATACTTAATGGTTAAACTTCTTGTACCCAGTCAGACCACTGCTTCTCTCCTTTCTCTTGGTGACCATACTCCCTCTTTTATACAATTACCTCACATCCAATTATATCTTTCCATTTTCTATTTAGAACATTAAGCAGCAGGCTCCCTATGTTATTACAAGCTACTAAACATATTAACTTGAGATAGCTATTTTTCAGGTTTTATATTTTGCTTTTATGATATAATTCATATGAATCTATTAATAATGGAGTGGCTGAAACTTTTATAGTGACAAAGAAACTTTGACAAGTAACTAAAATTACCTGATGAATTATTGAAGCATCCCCTGGTACATTACAGCTTTCAGTTCTTTCTGTCAACAAATAGCCATAAACTCCAAAGCAAAAGAAGTCCTAGAATTTGGCCCTATATATATGAGGCAAGATGAAAGAAATAAGCTGGTACCTGGCTGACTCAACACCAGTCTGATTAAAAAGGGTCAATGATGACAGGCATGGAAACTTTTATCATCAGTATATGTAATTTTCAAATACTTGCTAAATTTGGTAATATATTTGCCTCTTCTAATTTATTTACTTTCCGTCTTTAACTTCTCTAATGGCATGTAAGGTTGTAATTTAGTTCTATAGAGATGATCTAAAAACTGAGATAAGTTACAATTTACTTTAGCTTTTTTGTCCGTGAATGCCCTGACCTTTAAAACTTTTAACTCAAATGCAATATACTTCTGAACTGCAACATTTGAAAATTTTACTTATTTATGTATTTATTTATTTACTCTAATGGGGTATGTTTTTAACTTGAGCCTCTACATCCCTAAAGGCCATAGGTTTCAGAAGGGCATTGACAATGGTGTTAGATGACTTAATCAACTTGTTAAACACATAATTCCCCTAGCCTGATTTTAGAATTGTCTACTCTTTCTCCCCAGAGGAATGATCCAATATGTAGCCCTTACCATTCCTTAGTATTTATGTTTCAATCTATTGGTCACCTTTTTTATATGTAAAAATAACAATTTGATTATTTCCATAGTTGTTTCACCTATTGTATAATTTTCATGCACAGATACCATCCACTGATTGTTATTAATTAATAATTGGAATTATAGCTCATCTCTGTGTAGAGCCTACCCTTGCATGGTGGACTGTCCCAGACAGCAACACAAATAGCTGCCAAACATCTCTTCCATAAGTTATTCCTTCCTACCAGAGGAAATAGTTCATTTTCTAGTCTCCGATTCCAGTGAAGTAAATTGAGAAATCTAGTGTTGGACAGTATAGCAAAGTTACTTTAAAGCCAAACTGCCTGGTTCATATCCTGACTGTAATGCCAATAAGCTAACAAGCTACTTAACCTCATTGCCTCAGTTGTCTACTGATCATAAGAGTAGTATTTGCTCATTTGTTCTTAGGGTGTTGGTTGTGAGATTTAAATAGATTATTCGTGAAGTGTTCAGAATGGTGCTGGACATAGAATATGTTATTATTTACAGCAATGTATTATCAGAAGTAACAAATGAGATATGGGGGGTATTGCTCTCTAACATAACTAGGGAGCAATAGGCTCCTCTTTGACCACAAGTGTTGGGCATCTCAGATACCACTTTTCATAACCCAAACTATACTCTTTT
Source organism: Rhinopithecus bieti (assembly GCF_001698545.2). Classification (NCBI taxonomy): domain Eukaryota; kingdom Metazoa; phylum Chordata; class Mammalia; order Primates; family Cercopithecidae; genus Rhinopithecus; species Rhinopithecus bieti. The sequence continues at coordinate 617,838 of NW_016828873.1, read as the reverse complement.
TCTTGAGCTTGTATGGCCTAAGACCACAATATATTCTGTGCTACAGGAGGAGGTATTTTGTTTCTCCCCTTTAGTGTTTTGCTTTGTTGAAATTGTTACAATTCTCTAACACATTTTTTTTCATACAATCCACCCCTTTCCTAAAAGTCAATCCTGAATCTAGTGGACCCAAATCTGAGAAACATACCACATTACACTTTAAATAGCCTTTATCTTGATTACTGAGGATCTGTGATAGATTAAACATGTCTGATCTTTATCTTAGACTATTTCTTAGGAATCTTTGTTTCATCATACAAACATATCTGCAAGCCCACCTATTAGCCCTTTCGACATGCCTGGAATTATCAGTACTCCAAAGATGAACACAAGAAGCGTGGGGGTGTTTTATTTCCAGGATCAATTTGATTGGTGTTTAACATATGATTATCTTACAGAGAATAATTTAAGGTCTTAAGCGAGTGTTTAACTTACATTTGTTGACTTTTTATTTTAGGAGAGAGATAAAGCTGCAAGAATTATTCAATCAGCTGTAATCAATTTTCTAGCAAAACAAAGAATGAGAAAAAGAGTTAATGCGGCACTCATCATTCAGAAATACTGGCGAAGAGTCTTAGCACAGAGAAAATTATTAATATTAAAAAAGGAAAAGCTGGAAAAAGTTCAAAATAAAGCAGCATCACTTATTCAGGTATAGTATCCTGGACTAATTTTTGAATTTAAAAACTTTCCATGATTTTTTTTAAGTAAGAAGGCAAAATGTGATGAAGTTTTCAATGATTATATTTTAGGATTCTTTATCTAATACTTAATTTAACAAATATTTGCTACCCGAAAGCTCGTTATGGTGCTCAGCAGAAGGCTGAAACATAATTAAAATGCATTTGCTGTGAAAAAGCAAACATTCTAATTCCATACCTCTTGCTGTCTTCTTTGTTGCATCTTCTACTCTATGGGACATGCTGGCATACTCAACCATTCTACTTTATATATCCACATAACCAACCAGGTCCTTTTTTATCTTTGCTATGAGTCCTGGAAACTTCTCTTTGGGACAACTGTACACATTTTTCTCTCTAATCCACTTAGTTGGCATGTAACAGAAATAGTGCTTATAATTATTCTGTAGAATACCTATATTATTTTTCTTTTTAGGAAAAAATATTTAATATTGAGTTTAGATAATATAGTCTTTACATCTATGTAAATTAGTTTTTTTATATTAAATTATATTTTAATAACATGAGAGATGTGCATTATTTAAATTGACTATAAATGCCATTGAAACCACCCCGTCAATGTATCTGATTTATAAATTTGAAAGTTTTTGTGTCTGGCTACCATTATTGATAAATGAGGGGTTCTCCGACTTAAACAGTTGTCTTTTTAAACCTTTTTTTAAAATGTAAAATATTACACATAGAAAATTACCCCAAATAAAATATAGAGCCTAATGATTTTCACAAAATGAATACCAATGTAAAACCACCTAGATCAAGAAATGGAATATTGCCAGTGTAGCAAAAGGCATTTTTCAATTAACTCTCCCATCCCAGCTCAAGCTAACCATTATGCTAATCATACCATTTTCCTAAGTGTTTTCTTTAAACATAATAATTTAGTTTTGCTTACTTTTTGAATTGTTACAGATGAGTTCAAACCATATAAATTCTTTGATGTGATATTATTACATTTTTTGAGATTTATCAGCGTTGTTGAGTATAGCCATGGTTTAATTTTTTTATTTCGTATTCTGCACTATACTTAATCTGCTCTATTTTTGATGAACATTTGGCTTTCCAGTTTTGAGCCATTATGATTAAAGGTATTATGAACATGTCTTTTGGTGTGAAATGTGTTCAGTCTCTTCAATTGTACTAGGAGTACAATTGTTCTTAAGGCATATAGGCATACCTTGTTTTATTGCTCTTTGCATTATTGTGCTTTGCAACTATTGAGTGTTTTACGAATTGAAGGTTTGTGGGAACCTGTGTTAAGTAAGTCTGTCAACATTTTTTCCAACAGGATATGCTCACTTTGTGTTTGTGTCGTATTTTGGTAATTCTCACAATATTTCCAACTTTTTCATTAGGACTACATCTATTATGGTAATCTGAGATTAATGATCTTTGATAGGAAGTGTGAGTGATCTAGATAGAAGATGAAACCAGCCACAACATTCCCATAAGCCAAAGCCTAATCCAGAGAAGGCCCAAACTCAGTTCTACAAAGGCTGACAGAAGTAAGGAAGCTGCAAAAATTTTGAAGTTAGTAGAGAATGGTTCATGAGGTTTAAGGAAATAAGCTGTTCCCATAACATAAAAGTGCAAGGTAAAGCAGCAAGTGCTGATGTAGAAGCTGCAGCAAGTTATTCAGAGGATCTGGCTAAGATCATTAATAAAAGTGGCTACACTAAACAAAAGTTTTCAGAAGACAAAACAGACTTCTATTAAAAGAAGATGCCATCTAAGACTTTTGCTTCTAGAAAGGGGAAATCAATTTCTAGCTTCAAAGATTCAAAGGAGAAATTTACTCTCTTGTTAGGGGCTAATGCAACTGGTGGCTTTAAGTTGAAGCCAATGCTTATTTATCCTTCTGAAAATCCTAGGATCCTTAAGAATTATGCTAAATATACTCTGACTGTACACTATAAATGGAACAACAAAGTCTGGATGACAGTACATTTGTTTATAGCAGGGTTTACTGAATATTCTAAGTCCATTGTTGAGACCTACTACACAGAAAAGAAGATTTCTTTTAAAATATTACTGTTCATTGACAGTGCCCCTGGTCATGGACGTGGACAAGCAGAGGAATGTTGTTTTCATGCCTGCTAACACAACATCTATTCTGCAGTACATGGATAAAAATTAATTTGAGTTTTAAGTCGTATTATTTAAGAAACACATTTTTGTAAGGCTATGGCTGCAATGTATAGTGATTCCTTTGATGGATCTGGGTAAAGTTAATTGAAAACCTACTGGAAAGGATTCATCATTTTAGATGCCATCAAAAACATTCATGATTCATAGGAGGAGGTCAAAATATCAACATTAACAGGAGTTTGGAACAAGTTGATTCCAACCAACTTTCGTGGGTGACTTTGATTGGTTAAAGATTTCATTGGAGGAAGTAATTGTGGATGTGGTAGAAATAGCAAGAGAACTAGAATTAGAAGTGGTGACTGAAGGTGTGCTGAATTGCAGCAATCTCATGATATAAGTTGAACAGATGAGGAGTTGCTTCTTACAGATGAGCAAACAGTGGTTTCTTGAAATGGGATCTACTCCTGGTAGCCAAATGTGGTAGCTCATTCCTATAATCTCAACAACTTGGGAGGCTAAGGTGGGAGGATGGCTTGAGGCTAAGAGTTCGAGATCAGCCTGGGCAACAAAGTGAGACCCCATTTAAAAATAAAAATAAGCTGGGCATGATGGCTCATGCCTGTAATCCCAAGCACTTTGGGAGGCTGAGGCAGGCAGATCATGTGAGGTAAGGAGTTTGAGACCAGCCTGGCCAACATGGAGAAACCCTGTCTCCACTAAAAATACAGAAATTAGCCAGGCATGGGGGTGCATGCCTGTAATCCCAGCTACTTGGGAGGCTGAGACAGGAGAATCACTTGAACCTGAGAGGCGGGGGTTGCAGTGAGCCAAGATCACATCATTGCACTTCAGCCTGGGAGACAGAGCGAGACTCCGTCTCAAAAAATAAATAAAATAACTAGCCAAGTGTGGGGGCACACACCCGTAGTCCCAGCTACTCACTCAGGAGGCTGAGGTGGGAGGATCCCTTGAGCCTGGAAGTTCAAGGCAGCAGTGAGCCATAATTGCACCACTGCACTCCAGCCTGGGTGACACAGTGAGACCCTAACCGTTAACACACACACACACAAATCTACTTTTTGTAAAATTTAAAACAGTATATAAATTTAGTTGATAAAGCAGCAGCAGGCTTTGGGAGGATTGACCCCAATTTTAAAAGAATCTCTACTCTGGGTAAAATGCTAATAAGTGGCATTGCATGCTATGGAGCTGTCTTTTCTGAATAAGAAGTCAATCAATGCAGCAAACTTCATTGTTGTCTTATTTTTAAAAAAATTGCCAAAGCCATCTTCAACAACTACCATTCTGATCAGTCAGCAACCATCAACATTAAGGTAAGACCCTCCACTATCAAAAAGATTACAATTTGCTGAAGGCTCACATGGTTCTTAGCATTTTTTAGCAATTTAGTATTTTAAAATTTAGGTATGTATATTGTAGCTTTTTAGACATCATGCTTTTGCACACTTAATAGACTGCAGTATAGTGTAAAGATGACTTCAGTATGTATTGGGAAACCAAAAAATTTGTGTGACTCACTTTATTGTAATATTTGCTTTATTGTGGTGATCTGGAACTGAACCTGCTCTATCTTTGAGATATGCCTATATGTATTTCAACTTTAGTAGACACTGCCCAAGAGTTGTTTAAAGTACTTGCAAAGATTTAAACCCGCCAGGTGTTTATGACCATTCACATGACTCCATGTCTACATGAACATTTGGAAATTGTCTTTTTAATTTTAGCCATTCTGGTGATTATGTAGTAGTATTCAGAGTAATTTTAATTTGATTTTTCTTCATTAACGATGTTGAACAACTTTTCCATTTTGGAAATCTTTTGTGAAGTATTATTTTGAGCATCTTTTAAAACTGTTTTAGTTTGTTTGCCTTCTTGTGAATTTATAAAAGAGCTTTATACTATGATCGTTATTAGGCCTCTATTTGATATGTGTGTTGTATCTTCTCCCAAGCTATAACTTATTGTTTTATATCTTACTAATGAAATTTCTTGTTTTTCTTTTATGGTTAGTGTTTTTTGTGTACTATTTAAGGAGTGTTTCTTGATCTTCTTTATCTTAAGGCCTTGTAGATGTATGTCTACATTATACTCTAGAAGCACGAATGTTTTGTTTTCCTCATTTTGATCTCACCTAAAATTAATTTTTAGATGATTTGTTTGAGAAGATATTTAAAAAATATATGGATATCCAGTTGTTTCAACATGTTTTACTGAAATTACCATTCTTGCCCTGTTGCCATGGTACCTTCAGTATACATTATATATTCTTTTTTTGTTTCTTCTACTTCTATTTTAGATTCTGGGGATATGTGAGCAGATAGGTTACATGGGTAAATTGCATGTCACTAAGCCTTAGTGTACAAATGATCCTGTCACCCAGGTATTGAACACAGTACCTGATAGTCTTCCAACCCATACTTCCGCCTGACTTGCCCTCATCAAGCAGTCCCAGTGTCTGTTTTTCCCATCTTTGTGTCCATATGTATTCAGTGTTTAGCTCCCACTTATAAGTGAGAATATGTGATATTTGACTTTCTGTTCCTGTGTTACCTCACTTAGGATAATGGCCTCCAGCTGCATGCACATTACTGCAAAGGACATAATTTCTTTCTTTCTTTCTTTTTTTATGGCTGCATAGTATTCCATGGTGCTTATGTGCTACATTTCCTTTTTTTTGAAAATTACCTTTTATTTTAGGTTTAGGTGTACATGTACAGGTTTGTTATATGAACCCCAAAATTTGAGTCAGATTTCAGTTAATTTAGAAAGTTTACTTTGCCAAAGTTGAGGATGTGTACCCATTACACTGCATCAGGAAGTCCTGACATGTGCCCAAGGTGGTCGGGGCACAGCTTGGTTTTACACATTTTAGGGAGACATGAGACATCAATCAATATATGTAAGAAGTACATTGGTTTAGTCTGGAAAGTCAGGATAACTTGAAACAAACGCAGGAAGATCCGAAACAGGGAGAGGGCTTCCAGGTCAGATAGGTGAGAGACAAACAGTTGTATTCTTTCGAATTTCTGATTAGCCTTTCTAAAGGAGGCATCAGATATGCATTTACCTCAGTGAGCATAGGGATAGCTGAATAGAATGGGAGACAAGTTTGCCTTAAACAGTTTCCAGCTTGAGTTTTTCTTTAAGCTTAGTGATTTGGGGGGTCCAATTTATTTTTTTTCACAGTTATATAGTTAGACTTGTGTCATGGGGGTTTGTTGTACAGATTATTTTGTCACCCAAGTATTAAGCCTAGTACCCATTCATTATTTTTCCTGATCCTTTCCCTCCTCCCACCCTTCACCCTCCAATAGGCCCCAGTGTGTGTTTCCCTCTATGTGTCCATGTTTTCTCATTGTTTAGCTCCCACTTATAAGTGAGAACGTGCAGTATTTGGTTTTCTGTTCCCATGTTAGTTTGCTAAGGATAATGACCTCCAGCTCCATCCATGTCCCTGCAAAGGGCATGATTTCATTCTTTCTTATGGCTGCATAGTATTCCACGATTGTGTATGTACCACATTTTCTTTATCCAGTCTGTCATTGATGGACAGTTAGGTTGATTCCATGTCTTTACTATTGTGAATATTGCTGCAGTGAACATCATGCATGCTTCTTTATGATTGAAAAATTTATATTCCTTTGGGTAAATACCCATTAATGGGATTGCTGGGTTGAATAGTATTTCTGTTTTTAGGGCTTTGAGGAATCGCCACACTGTCTTCCACAATGGTTGAGCTAATTTACACTCCCACCAACAGTGTATAAGCATTCCTTTTTCTCTACAACCTCGCCAGCATCTGACTTTTTCACTTTTTAGTAATAGCCATTATGATTGGTGTGAGATAGTATCTTATCGTGGTTTTGATTTGCATTTCTCTAATCATCAGTGATGTTGACCTTTTTTCATATGATTGTTGGCCGCATGTATGTCTCCATAGTGTGTATGTACCACATTTTCTTTATCCAGTCCACTGTTGATGGGCATCTTGGTTGATTCCAAGTCTTCGCTATTGTGAATAGTTCTGCGATGAACATGTGGATCCATGTATCTTTTTGGTAGAATGATTTCTTTTCCTTTGGGTATATACCCAGTAGTGGGTTTGCTGGATCAAATGGAAGTTCTCTTTTAAGTTCTTTGAGAAATCTCCAAATTGATTTTCACAGTAGCTGAACTAATTTCCATTTCTGCCATCAGTATATAAGTGTTCTCTTTTCTCTGTAACCTTGCCAGCATCTGTTTTTTTGACTTTTTAATAACAGCCGTCTTGATGGGTGAGATGGTATCTCTCTGTGGTTCTGATTTGCATTTTCTTGATGTTTAGTGATGATGGGCATTTTTTCATGGATTTGTTGGCTGCATGTGTGTCTTCCTTTGAGAGGGGTCCATATCCTTTGCCCATTTTTTAGTGGGGTTATTTGTTTTTTGAATTAAGTTCCTTATAGATGCTGGATATTAGACCTTTGTTAGATACATTGTTCACAAATATTTTCTTCCATTCTGTAGGTTGTCTGTTTATTCTGTTGATAGTTTATTTTGCTGTGCAGAAGCTCTTTAATTAGGTCCCATTTGTCAATTATTGTTTTTGTTGCAATTGCTTTTGGGGACTTTGTTATAAATTCTTTCCCAAGGCTGATATCCGGAGTGGCATTTCCTAGGTTTTCTTCTAGGGTTTTTATTGGTTTGGGTCTTACATTTAAGTCCTTAATCCATCTTCAGTTAATTTTTTGTATGTGGTGAAAGGAAAGGGTCCAATTTTAATCTTCTGCACTGACTGTTTATTGAATAGCATATCCTTTCCCCATTGTTGGTAATTGTCAACTATCAAAGATCAGGTGGTTTTAGATATGTGACTTTATTTCTGGGTTCTCTACCCTGTTCTATTTGTATAGTAGACATCAACTATTCTTATATGTGTGATTCTGTTTCTAGTATTTCTTTCTATTCAGTTGGTCCATTTGTCTATCTTTGAGCCTCACACTGTGGCAGTAGGTGAAATCTGGATATCTAGTAGGTAAATCCTCCTTCTTTGTTAGTGATTTGCACGTGATTTCTCCCAATCTGCAGTTTGTCTTTTTATTCTCATAACAGGGATTTTTGTTCAGCAGAAGTATTTCGTTTTGATGGAATCCAATTATCACTTTTCTTTTTTTATGGATTATGCTTTTAGCATAGTACTCTAAAAGTTTTATAATTTTTCATTCTAAATTTTGACCTATGATGTATTTTGTGTTAGTTCTCATCTAAGGTAAGGGTTAGGTCAATGTTCACTTTTTTTACATATACATGTCCAATTATTCCGACACTATTTGTCGTAAAAAACTATTCTTTCCACATTGAAATGTCTTTGTACCTTTGTCATAAATCAGTTGGTCACATGTGTGTTGATCGTCTGGACTGTATTCTGTTTCATTAGTACATGTGTCTATACCTTCACCAATACCACAGTTTCTTGATTACTGCAGCTTTGTAGTAAGCCTTAATGGATATTGTGATTCTTCCAATTTTATTCTTTTTTCAAAATGAGTTGGAATTTTCTAGTTGCTTTGTCTTTCCATTTAAGTTTTAGGTTAGTTTTTCTATGTCCTCAAAAAATACTGCCAAATTTTGATTGAAATTGCATCACATTTACAGATATTTTGAGGTGCCCTGATAACTTTACTATGTTGATTATTCTGATTCATAAAGGTGATATATATCTCCATTTATTTAGATCTTTGAGTTGTTCATCATCAGCTTTTTGTTAGATTCATACCTCAGTATCTTATTTATTTTGGAGCTATTATAAATAATATTGCTTTTTAATTTCAGTTCCCATTTATTTTTTATAAACATTTATCTTTATGTGTTAAACCTTTAACATATAACAGGGTTAACTATTAATCCTGTTAAAAAAAAAAACTCACTTACTTCTATAACGTTTTATGTTTGTTTTGTTTTAGATTATTTGAGATTTTCTACATAGACAGTCATGTTGTCTGCCTTTCTTTCCAATCTAAATACTCTTTTTATTTTTTATTTTCCCCACTTATTTTATTGGCTAAGAATTCCAGTATGATGCTAAACAGGAGTGGTAAGATTCAATATGTTTGCCTTGTTCACACATTAAGTATGATATAGGCTGTAGTTTTCTTGTAGATGCCCTTTATCAGGTTGAAGGAGTCTCTGTTTCTTAGCTTACTGAGAGTTTTATCACGTATAGATTTGGGTTTCATTAAATACTTTTTCTACTTCAATGGATATATTAACATTTATTGGGTTTCTAATCTTACGGTGAACTTATATTCTAAGGATAAAATTCAAATATTAGTGATGTATTTTTTTATATGCGTTGATATTTTATTAATTCCACTTGTTAGTATTTTATTGAAGAGTTTTGCATCTGTGTAACGAGTTGGGAAGTTTCAGGGTTCTTTTATGTTTTCTGGAAGAGATTGTTGACATTTGGTATTATTTTGTCTTTAGTCATTTTAAAAAACTCACTAGTGATACTATCTTAGAGTGGACGTTTCTATTTTATTTTATTTTTTTCCTCTTTTTTTACTTGACATAATTGTGCATATTCATAAAGCACATAGTGATGTTTTGATAAAAATACTGTATAGTGATCATATTAAGACAATTAGCATATTCATCATCTCAAACATTATTCTTCTCTGGATTTTCTTTTCTTTTCTTTTTTTTTTTTTTTTTTTGAGACAGGGTCTTGCTCTGTCACCCAGGCCAGAGCGCAGTGGTGCAAACACGCTTGCTGCAGCCTCAATCTCCTAGACTCAAGCCATCAACCCACCTCAGCCTCCCAAGTAGCTGAGACTACAGGCATGTACCACCACACTCAACTAATTTTTATATTTTTTGTGGAGATAGGGTCTCACTAAATTGCCCAGACTGGTCTCGAACTCCTGGGCTCAAGAGATCCTCTCGCCTTGGCCTCCTAAAGTGCTAGGAGTACAGGTGTGAACTACTACACCTGGCCAGATTCTGTTTTTTAAATTTGTATAGAACTATTTATTTTTGATGAGTTTTGGCAGTTTCTAATTTTCAAAGAATTGGTGCATTTCATCCAAGTTGTTGAATTTACCATATGTATATACAAAGTATGTCTTTAATATCCTTTTGATGCCTGGGTAGCCTGAAGTGATATTCCCTTTTTTATTCCTGATGTTGATAATTTGTATCTTCTCTTTTCTTCTTTGTCAGTCTTGCTAGAGTTTTAACTCTCTTGATCTTTTCAGTGGACAACCCTTTGGCTTCATTGGTCTCTGCTCAGTCTTTATTATTTCTTGTTTTGATTAATTTTGCTTTTCTTTCTACAGTTTCTTTAAGTATAATCTTGAGTAACTGATTTGAGTCCTTCCACTTTTAATGTAACCCACTAATGGTATAAATTTTCTTCTAAGTACAGGTTTAGCCACATACTACAAATTTTGATATCATGTTTTTTTCATTCAGTTCAAATAGTTTTTAATTTCTCTTGAGTCTTTTTCTATGATTAAAAGTTTCAGAATATGTTATTTACTTTCTAAATGTTTGGAGATTTTCCTATTATTTTCTGTTAGTGACTTTTGTTCAATTCCATTATGACCAGAGCACATACTGTGATTTCAATTCTTTCCTATTTGATAATGTTTCATTTGTGACCCGCAATATGGTCTATCATGGTCAGAGGTTGACATATCTGCAGGCCAAATTTGGCCTACCATGTGTTTTTATAAATAGAATTTTTTAGAATATGACTACAACTATTTGTTTATGTGTTGTTTGGGAGCTGCTTTTGTACTATAATAGCAGAATTGACTTGTTGCAACAGAATTGGCCCACATAGCTGAGATATTTGCCATCTTGGCTGTCATCTCCATTCTGCTATTGTACCGTACCAGTGTATTTTCATTTTGGTTAGTGTGCTTTTCAGTTCTACCATTCTCACTTGTTTCTTACTCATATTTTTGATGTCTTTCCATTAGTTTCAACTTGTAGCATTTTTACTTTATCTGCTCTAAAGTCGTTGTCAGTTAATTCCAATTCCAGTATCTTTGTCATCTCATCACTGGCGTCTATTGATTGTCTTTTCCTGTGTGAGTTGAAATTTTTCTGTTGTATGTCAAATAATTTTTAATGAATTCTGTATGTTATGAGACTCTATGTTTTGTTTAAATACTATGGAGAATGTTGATATTTTAGTTTTAGCAGCTAGTTCACTCGATTGGGTTCAGGCCATATGTTCTCATCAGCCTTCCATGGCATAGCTTCAATGACAGTTCCTTTTTGAAAACCTTAACAGTGATGTTTGTATCATATCAGTTTCATTATGTAACACCCAGAAGCCAGTCTGAGAGCTAGATTGTGATCTGTATCTTATTCTGTTCTTAAAGACTATAGCCTACTGTGGTTGAGATCCACATTGTGCACAGCTTGGTGGTGAACCTAGAAATTCATAAACAACGTCATCAGATTGCTTCCCTGAGGTCCCCAGTCTCTGCCATCTCCCTAGTACCCTCTAGTTCCTCAGGGCTGCCTTGTTTCATCCTCTGACCAGAAAACTGGAGATTGAGTTACACTGCTCTACTGCATTATTTCCATGACTGTGCCCATATCTGAAGCAGAGAAACTCTTTTGTAAGAGGAAAAACAAAGTATGGCTCAGGTTATAGTTACTGGGAGAGATGAAGAATTGGGCTATTAATGTAATCAACCTACGACAGATATCTGTGGTAGACTAGAAAGAACACTTGATTTTGGTGTAATAATCTAGGTCCTAATATCAATTATTTTATTTGCTGTGGGACTTCACAAAAGTTTTGTAACATTAGTGTTCCTTTCCTTGAGTGAAGAAAGAATGCCAACTTATTGTATTTTTGTGAGAATTAAGTGAGAAAATTGTTTGTAATGTGCTCCTTAGTAAAAGCTATTTATTTTTAAGAACTGTATGACAATGGTGAAAAAATTGTTATTTTAATAAGCAAAACTGTTAGGAGAGGAGATGATCTTATCTTCCATGTTTTATATCAACATTGATTAACATTTCAGTAATGGAGTAGTAATAGTAATTTAGAAAAAGTGATTATTGAAGTATAAAACAATCAGTACACACTCATTCTTCAATTTCTTACTTTGAGGATTTTACATAGAAATATCTGTTGGGGGTAGGTGCTCAAAAGAAAAATCATATCTGCATTTCTGAGTACTATTACTGCTTTACTTTGCCCTAATTTAAAACTCTACTTTATGTAGAGTTCATTGTTTTCAAAATACTTTTGTACAAATAAGTTTGACTGCTGTTGGATAAATATTTTAATTAGTTGTTCATCTCTTCTTGGTAAGAGAAACAATATGTATACAATCATTTCCTGTCAGGTTGAATAGTACAAACAAAACCTCAGGTAATGTTTAGTAGAGAAAGAAGGCAATAAAACATATAGGAAAAGGGTCAGGAAAAGGGATGTGCATGTTTTCCTTAAGTCTCCTCACCCATGGATGGGTATGCTTAGGCTAGTCATAGCTGCAAGTAAACTCAATACTGCTATAGGAGAGTGAGGTACCCAGTCCCTATATTACTCTCCTTATATGTGAGAAAAAGTAAGATGTAGTACAGAACAACCTCTCCATGCCACCCCAATCTTAGCGATGTTTGGAGTATTTGTACAAAGGAATGGTCTTCTTGCTAAAACATCTAGAACTTGACTGCCATTAGCCTGGGACCATTTTAGATACCAGCAACTGGAATTAGCTTGAGAGTTTGTAGCTCTTTTTGTTGAGCCAACACATTGTTGGGTTAACCATTGTAACCATGGCTTTTCAAAAGACAAAAGTTTTGTCATTTCTCAAGTCGTGCTAGAATTCTACTTTTAAGCCATGTATTTCTAGTTCCTAAATTTGGGAAAAGGAAGTAATTTTATTCTTAATGAAAATAATGACTCTGAGAGTGATCTGGTTCATTTATTCCTAAACTCCTATATTTATATTATCAGGCCTGTAATGTGATGATGCAGGATCCTTCACATAAAGAGTTTCTAGTCATCATAAGGTAGCTTAGAAACATTGAAATAAGGGCACCATATAAGGCCCAGAAATAAACTCATAGGAAATTACTTAGAATCAATAGATAGCAAAGAATATTTCTATAGTTTTATTTTGACTCTTTTGCTTCTAATATAACATTAACTTGCTTATGTTTCTTATGACTCTGGAATACAAATGCAGTATATAAATATAATGAGGATTTGGATGGATTTCTGAATTGGCTACAGCTATTTCAATGTAAAACTAAACTAAAACAAGGGGACAACTATCTCTCAAAAAATAATTAGTTTTCTAATTCAGTGTATTTATTTTAAGCAGAATGTTAGAAAATTAGTATTTTCAAAAGTGTTAAATATAGGAAGCTATGCCTATTTAACTTTGTGTCCTTTCTTACCTTTTCCAGGGTTATTGGAGGAGATATTCCACTAGAAAAAGATTTCTGAAATTGAAATATTATTCAATCATCCTGCAATCTAGGATAAGAATGATAATTGCTGTTACATCTTATAAACGATATCTTTGGGCTACAGTTACAATTCAGAGGCATTGGCGTGCTTATTTAAGAAGAAAACAAGATCAACAAAGATATGAAATGCTAAAATCATCATCTCTTATAATCCAATCTATGTTCAGAAAATGGAAGCAACGTAAAATGCAATCACAAGTAAAAGCTACAGTAATATTGCAAAGAGCTTTTAGAGAATGGCATTTAAGGAAACGAGCTAAAGAAGAAAATTCTGCTATTGTCATACAATCATGGTATAGAATGCATAAAGAATTACAGAAATATATTTATATCAGATCTTGTGTTATTGTCATTCAGAAAAGATTTCGGTGTTTCCAAGCCCAAAAGTTATATAAAAGAAAAAAAGAGTCCATACTAACTATCCAGAAGTACTACAAAGCATATCTGAAAGGAAAGATTGAGCGCACCAACTATTTGCAGAAACGAGCTGCAGCCATTCAATTGCAAGCTGCTTTTAGGAGACTGAAAGCTCATAATTTATGTAGACAAATTAGAGCTGCTTGTGTTATTCAGTCATACTGGAGAATGAGACAAGACAGAGTTCAATTTTTAAACCTTAAGAAGACTATTATCAAATTGCAGGCACACATAAGAAAACATCAACAGTTACAGAAATATAAGAAGATGAAGAAAGCAGCTGTTATAATTCAGACTCATTTCCGAGCTTACATTTTTGCCAGGAAAGTTCTAGCATCTTACCAGAAAACACGCTCCGCTGTCATTGTGCTACAGTCTGCATATAGAGGGATGCAAGCCAGGAAAATGTATATTCACATGCTCACATCTGTTATAAAGATTCAATCATATTATCGTGCTTATGTTTCTAAAAAGGAATTTTTGAGTCTAAAAAATGCTACAATAAAATTGCAGTCAATTGTTAAGATGAAACAAACACGTAAACAATATTTGCATGTAAGAGCAGCTGCACTATTTATCCAGCAATGTTACCGTTCCAAAAAAATAGCTACACAAAAGAGAGAAGAGTATATGCAGATGCGGGAATCTTGTATCAAACTGCAAGCTTTTGTTAGAGGATACCTGGTCCGAAAGCAGATGAGGTTACAAAGAAAAGCTGTTATTTCACTACAGTCTTATTTCAGAATGAGAAAGACTCGGCAGTACTACCTGAAAATGTATAAAGCAATTATTGTCATTCAGAATTACTATCATGCATACAAAGCACAGGTCAATCAGAGGAAGAACTTCTTGCGAGTCAAAAAAGCAGCTACTTGCTTGCAAGCAGCTTACAGAGGTTACAAAGTACGTCAGCTAATCAAACAACAATCTATAGCTGCTCTTAAAATTCAGTCTGCTTTTAGAGGCTATAATAAAAGGGTAAAATATCAATCTGTGCTTCAATCTATTATAAAGATTCAGAGATGGTACAGGGCGTACAAGACCCTTCATGATACAAGAACACATTTTTTGAAGACAAAGGCAGCTGTGGTTTCCCTCCAGTCTGCTTATCGTGGCTGGAAGGTTCGGAAACAGATTAGAAGGGAACATCAAGCTGCCTTGAAGATTCAGTCTGCTTTTAGAATGGCCAAGGCCCAGAAGCAGTTTAGATTGTTTAAAACAGCAGCATTAGTCATCCAGCAAAATTTCAGAGCATGGACTGCAGGAAGGAAGCAACGTATGGAGTATATTGAACTCCGTCATGCGGTACTAATACTTCAATCAATGTGGAAGGGAAAAACACTGAGAAGACAGCTTCAAAGGCAACATAAATGTGCTATCATCATACAGTCATACTATAGAATGCATGTGCAACAAAAGAAGTGGAAAGTCATGAAAAAAGCTGCTCTTCTGATTCAAAAGTATTATAAGGCTTACAGTATTGGAAGAGAACAGCATCACTTATATTTGAAAACAAAAGCAGCTGTAGTAACTTTACAGTCAGCTTATCGTGGTATGAAAGTGAGAAAAAGAATAAAGGATTGCAACAAAGCAGCAGTCACTATACAGTCTAAATACAGAGCTTACAAAACCAAAAAGAAATATGCAACCTATAGAGCTTCAGCTATTACAATTCAGAGATGGTATCGAGGTATTAAAATTACACACCGTCAGCATAAGGAGTATCTTAATTTGAAGAAGACAGCAATTAAAATCCAATCTGTTTATAGAGGTATTAGAGTTAGAAGACACATTCAACACATGCACAGGGCAGCCACTTTTATTAAAGCCATGTTTAAAATGCATCAGTCAAGAATAAGTTACCATACAATGAGAAAAGCAGCTATTGTTATTCAAGTAAGATTTAGAGCATATTATCAAGGTAAAATGCAGCGTGAAAAGTACCTGACAATTTTGAAAGCTGTTAAAATCCTTCAGGCAAGTTTTAGAGGAGTAAGAGTTAGATGGACTCTTAGAAAGATGCAGATTGCAGCAACACTCATTCAGTCAAACTATAGAAGATACAAACAGCAAACATATTTTAATAAGTTAAAGAAAATAACAAAAACAATACAGCAAAGATACCGGGCAGTGAAGGAAAGAAACATACAATTTCAAAGGTATAACAAACTGAGGCATTCTGTAATATATATTCAGGCTATTTTTAGGGGAAAGAAAGCTAGAAGACATTTAAAAATGATGCATGTAGCCGCAACCCTCATTCAGAGGAGATTTAGAACTCTAATGATGAGAAGAAGATTCCTGTCTCTTAAGAAAACTGCTGTTTGGATTCAGAGAAAATATCGGGCACATCTTTGTACAAAGCATCACTTACAGTTCCTTCGGGTACAAAATGCAGTTATTAAAATCCAGTCATCATACAGAAGATGGATGATAAGGAAAAAGATGCGAGAGTTGCACAGGGCTGCTACTTTCATCCAGGCTACTTTCAGAATGCACAGAGTACATATGAGATATCAGGCTTTGAAACAGGCCTCTGTTGTGATCCAACAGCAATACCAAGCAAACAGAGCTGCAAAACTGCAGAGGCAGCATTATCTCAGACAAAGACATTCTGCTGTGATCCTTCAGGCTGCATTCAGGGGTATGAAAACTAGAAGACATCTGAAGAGTATGCATTCCTCTGCAACCCTTATTCAGAGTAGGTTTAGATCATTACTGGTGAGGAGAAGATTCATTTCCCTCAAAAAAGCTACTATTTTTGTTCAGAGGAAATATCGAGCCACCATTTGTGCCAAACATAAATTGCACCAATTCTTGCAGTTACGAAAGGCAGCTATTATAGTACAGTCATCTTACAGAAGACTGATGGTAAAGAAGAAGTTGCAAGAAATGCAAAGGGCTGCAGTTCTCATTCAGGCTACTTTCAGGATGCACAGAACATATGTTACATTTCAGACTTGGAAACAGGCCTCAATTCTAATTCAGCAACATTATCGAACACATAGAGCTGCAAAATTGCAAAAAGAAAATTATATCAGACAATGGCATTCTGCTGTGGTTATTCAGGCTGCATATAAAGGAATGAAAGCAAGACAACATTTAAGGGAAAAACACAAAGCTGCTATCATAATACAAAGCACATACAGAATGCATAGGCAGTATTGTTTCTACCAAAAGCTTCAGTGGGCTACAAAAATCATACAAGAAAATATAGAGCAAATAAAAGAAACAGAAAGCGCTTCAACACAATGAACTTAAGAAAGAGACTTGTGTTCAGGCAAGTTTTCAGGACATGAACATACAAAAACAGATTCAGGAACAGCACCAGGCTGCCATTATTATTCAGAAGCATTGTAAAGCCTTTAAAATAAGGAAGCATTATCTCCACCTTAGAGCAACAGTAGTTTCTATTCAAAGAAGATACAGAAAACTAACTGCAGTGCGTACCCAAGCAGTTATTTGTATACAGTCTTACTACAGAGGCTTTAAAGTACAAAGGGATATCCAAAATATGCACCGGGCTGCCACACTAATTCAGTCATTCTATCGAATGCACAGGGCCAAAGTTGATTATCAAAAAAAGAAAACGGCAATTGTGGTTATACAGAATTATTATAGGTTGTATATTAGAGTAAAACAGAAAGAAAAGATTTTAGCAGTTCAGAAATCTGTACGAACTATTCAGGCTGCTTTTAGAGGCATGAAAGTTAGACAAAAATTGAAAAACGTATCAGAGGAAAAGATGGCAGCCATTGTTAACCAATCTGCACTCTGCTGTTACAGAAGTAAAACTCAGTATGAAGCTGTTCAAAGTGAAGGTGTTACGATTCAGGAGTGGTACAAAGCTTCTGGCCTTGCTTGTTCACAGGAAGCAGAGTATCATTCTCAAAGTAGGGCTGCAGTAACAATTCAAAAAGCTTTTCGTAGAATGGTCACAAGAAAACTGGAAACACAGAAATGTGCTGCCCTACGGATTCAGTTCTTCCTTCAGATGGCTGTGTATCGGAGAAGATTTGTTCAGCAGAAAAGAGCTGCTATCACTTTACAGCATTATTTTAGGACGTGGCAAACCAGAAAACAGTTTTTACTATATAGAAAAGCAGCAGTGGTTTTGCAAAATCACTACAGAGCATTTCTGTCTGCAAAACATCAAAGACAAGTTTATTTACAGATCAGAAGCAGTGTTATCATTATTCAAGCTAGAAGTAAAGGATTTATACAGAAACGGAAGTTTCAGGAAATTAAAATAGCGCCATAAAATTCAGGTATTTCTATATTTAATTTAAATATAAAATGTGAGTCTTTGTTTTGACAAATATTTGTTAGAATGTATAAAATGAGCTTAAGCCGGTCATAAAGAATAATAGTTGAGGTGACCATTTATCTTCCAAAGTGGAACATTTTTGAAAGTGGGAAAGGGAACTAGTAAGTCAGCCAAGACAGCACAGAACTGGGATTGTTCTGGCCATGGTCACCCTGTGGTACATTTCATTGTGGGTTAATTGTAGCACTCTTAGAAGAATTTTGAGAAAATGGGAGCCCTCTTTGGCAAAGTTATTTCTTTAAGTGAAAAATGTAAGCTAAGATGAAATATTATTTGGCATAATATAGGCAAAATAGAGTAACTTTGTTCTTCTGATAATCTATTAACCAGAGCTGCTTGCTGCTTAGCCTACTAGACATACTTTATTCTGAGTGTTTAGTACCTTGGCTTCCAAATCACTTTTGTATTATTTTGTTTCATCTGTTTGCCTAATGTGTGAGGAATGTACAGTATTATCTCTTTTAAAATATGAAGGAAGTGATAAAGGTTAAGTAATATGGCCAATGTTGCACAGAGAGAGGCAGATCCAGGAACTGAATCTAAGTACTGCAGCTATTTCTCTTCACCTGCAATAACCCAGGGCTTAACCCAGATGTGATATGTTCATATCTTGCTGGAATACCATGAAGTTTAGAAGTAATGTTTTAATTCAAGAAATTCAAGTGTTAGAAATGTGCCAAATGCTGTAGTGGGTGTTATAAATAGACAATGAGTAAGATATACTTAGTTGCTGTCCTCAAGGAACTTAATTGAACAAGAAAGTATAATTATACTACATAAGAAGTGTATGTTTCAGGAAACACAGAATGGGAAATAAAGCTAGTCTCCATGATCAGAGACTTCCCAGAGTGAGTAACATTTAAGTTGAAATGTTACACTGAAGCATGAATTGGAAATAGGCAAGTAAAATGTATAGAAGAATATTCCAATTGCAAGAGATAACATGGAAAAATAAAAAAACTAGAAACAATAAAAAGTGATATGGGACCAGGTTGGCAATAGAGGGAGTAAGATTGTTGATAGATTTTTAAGACAGAAAAAATTTAGTCTTTATGCTCCAGACAAAATAAATTCTAGAGGAGTTTAAGCAGGAGAAGACGACAGTCATTTTATTAAAAAAAAAAAAAAAAAAAAAAAAAAAATTACTCTGGCAGGAATATGGAAGATGGACTGGAAAAGGAGCAAGATTAGAAGTAGGTAGACCAAATGAAAGATAGGCAGTAAGCCAGGTGAGAGTTACAGTTCAGTGTAGGTTTGTGACAATGGGATTGTTAAGTTGGCATTATATAGAGCATAAACAAGGAGACCAGCCATGTTGATGGCTTAAGTAACTCTGCAGAGTTACTCCCTCACACCCTGACATAGGGAATAAAGAGGGAAGAGCAGGTTTTGAGATTGACGATGAATTCAGCTTGGAATACTTAAGGTCTGAAGTACCTAGCAGGTAACCCCCTTGAAATATCTAGTAAGAGAGTTGACTATGTTTGTCTGGAGTTCAGGAGAGCAGTGTGAGTTTTAGAATTTGATTTGTACATTATTGGCATACGCTGATAATTAAAGTTCTGGCAATCATGAGATCACCAAGGAGCAATACATAAAATGAGTGAACAAAGAGGGCCTGGGACTTGAGCCCTGAAGAACATCAAAATTCACAGACATTGACAAGAGAAGACAACAAGGTGTTAAGAGGGAAAGAAGAAAGCTAAGAGATTATGGTATCAAGAAACCAAGGGTTGAAAGAGGAAAGGAGAGCTCGAATTCCAAACACTACTGAGAAGTTCACAATTGAAAGGTGTTCACTGGATGTGTTAGTTATGGTTTTATTCACTTGAAATGATTAAATAGCCAAAATAACAATCTTATAAAAATTTATTTTTTCTCTTATGTAATTACATAATAAAATTGTTTTTTACACGTGTAATTTTTAGCATATGCCAGTGGTCTAAAACTTTACTGCACATTGGAATAACCTGGAGTTTTGAAAAATACTCCTACCTTTAGATATTCTAATTGGTATGGGAAACAACACAAGCGTGGGATTTTTTCAGAGCTCCCGGGTGACTCTAATGAGCAGCGAAGTTTGGGAGCCACTGGGATATAGTATACATTACTAAATACTTACATATATATGTAAATATATATGTAAAATATATATATGAACTTCTCTGTAGCATTTGGAATTTGAGCACACTCTGTTTCCTCTCTCAACCCTTGGTTTCTTGATAATCTCTTAGCTGTCTTCTGCTGAACTCCAAGTTGACTTCTCTAGTCAATGTCCATAAATTTTAATGTTCTTCAGGTGTGATGTGTGTGTTTAAATATGTGTGTGTGTGTATATATATTTATAAGTATGTATATTTATAAATATATATGCTTATATACACACACACATATCTATACATATATATAATTTTCTCATTAAAACTTTGTTTTAATGAGTCTCAAAATTCTGTGACAGATTTTTGGTCAAGTTGTTTTCATTGAAAAGTACTGATTTTAAAAACTAGTAACTTAAAACTGCCACAAGCAAAACAAAAACACCAAAGTGGTCCACAAAACATTCTCCTTTCCTCCTGAAGGTTTTATGATGCAGTGTTACCATTAACCAGTCTTTTACTGTTACAGTTAAATAGCCAATTGAAACAAACAGTTCTGAGACCATTCTTCTACCACTGATTAAGACTAGGGTGGCAGGTATTGGGGATATACATAAATAATGTATTCAGGTTTACACAAAAACCATATACAATATACTCTGATTGAGTTAAGGACATCTCAGAGTAATTTTGACCATATATAATTATTGCATTATCAACTGAATTTAGAACCTAATCTAAATATAAGTTGTGCCTGTAGTATTTGTTGTAGTGCTGTGGGATAATTAAGAAATCAGAGAGACCAAGGGGTTGAGGAGGAATTGTTTAATTATTTAGGTGCACCGACCCAGTCGGATTAACATCCAAAGGACTGAGCCCCGAACAGAGTCAAGCTACCTTTAAGCATTTCGTGGGGCGTGGGGAGATCTGTGCAGGGGGAAGCGTATTACAGAAGTGAGAAACAAAGACAGTTATTCATTTAAGATATGCATTACATTATTTCTTACTTTTTAAGGAACATGTTTTACGACTTGAGATTATCTGTCTAGTGACCTTGCAGCTGCACAGCTAGAGAAACAGAGTCTTCACAATGCCTGGGAAAGGGAGAGATAAGGCTTACTACCCACAGAGAGAAAAACAGACAGTTAATTTTAAAGGACTCCAGCCCTTTGTCTTCCACTAGGGGAATTGGGTTTTCTTACATGCAACTGAGTTTTTGCTTACACAGTCTTTAATTTCTTTTAATTCCTGTTCCAGTAGGAATGTTGGAGTCAAATAGACTTGGGTTCAGATCTTGACTCTATCACTTAACAGCTGTGTGCTAACAAGTCCTTCTTAATTTCAATTTTGGGTTTTTTTCCTTTTTTGTAAAATAGAGATCTTAACCATTTTACAAGATATTTATAAATATCAAGTAAGACAACTCTGCCACTTGTTAACCCGTGTGACATCAACAAGTTACTCAATTTCTCTAGGCCTTGATTTCCTCATCTCTAAATTAGATTATAAGGACTAATCTTCTTAGTGCTTAGTTCAATAAGTTGTCGCTGTCATGTAAACCTTTAGTCTGCCAGAAGGTTGTCAAAATCAGAAAGTCTGACAGTCCTGTCACAGGAGCTCTCAGTATTCTCCTGCAGGCTGAACACAGAACCCAAAGTGAATATGGATTGGGAAGAATTCCTCTTTCTCCCCAGAACCTGCAGTAGGTCACAATGTGTTCATTTTCTTTTCGTTCTTCCAAATGGATTGAGGTGATGAGGATAATTCATCATCTGGCTTTTCAGACATGTGTGTCTTACAATTTATAAATACTGGTTAGGGTTTTGTTAGGCTGGGCTGGCAGCCAGCCATAGGTATGTGTGATAAAGCACATAATAGGTGTTCACTATAGTAAGCACCACTGTTCTCAGAGGACTCACTATGTGTCAGAGTCTAATAGAGTCATGATAGGACTATGCAATTTATTTTTGTCTGCACTAACCTTATTTAACTGTCTTTATACTGATTTATCTTATTTACAAAAAAAAAGGCATCTCATTACATATTTGTTATATTTATGTATTTAATAGGCTATGTGGAGGAGATATAGAGCCAAGAAATATTTATGTAAAGTGAAAGCTGCCTGCAAGATTCAAGCCTGGTATAGGTGTTGGAGAGCACACAAGGAATATCTAGCTATATTAAAAGCTGTTAAAATTATTCAAGGGTGCTTCTATACCAAACTAGAGAGAACATGGTAATGTATCATAGTTCTGTGGAGAATGTAATAGTATTTGTGTGTGATAGAGCTAAGCCCTTACATAAAAGTACACTGCCTATTGATTTTTATTTTAAATATTTGTTATGTTTAATGTATATGGTTGGTTTTGTTGATATTTTCTTTATTAAGGAAAAAATATATCTTGTACTGTCTTGCTTTTTTGAGATAGAGCATAGCCTTTAATTAATACAATTACTAATCTACTAAAAATATTTACATATACTTGATTAATTCAGGTTCATAAGGATTAGAGTAAGGACAGAGAGGTAGGAAGTTAATAAAACCATTTAGTTAAGACTCGGTTTTCTTATTAGTGCTTTGGTCCATTTTGTTGGGTGACTTAACTACTGGCAAAATTTTTTTTCTTACTCATTCTTTTTTTTTTTTGAACTTTGTATTATTCCTCACACTCTTTGTCATTAATGATGAGGACCCTAATTACCAACCTGTCTATGCTAATTGTATTTCCCTATTCCTAGCTCATTTCTTACACACACATTTTCACAAGCTGTTACCAGATCATCTTTTTTTAAGTTCATAGTATAAGAATTTTTCTTCGGCTCCCAGAGTTGATGAATTATTGAATCAATGATGGTTTTAAAGATGGTGTAGGAAAGCACACTAGTGTGAGAGGAATGTCTGGATCAAGCCTATGGGTAGAAGCAGGGCTTAACATATAAAATTGATCGCATGAAGACAGAAGTAGAATGTTGGTTACCAGAAGCTAGGATAGGGAGAAGGGAGGGGTGGATAAAGACAGGCTGGTTAATGGATATAAAAATACAGTGAGAAGGAATAAGATTTACTGTTTAGTAGCACAATAGTTAACAATAATTTATTGTATATTTCAAAATAACTAGAGGAATAGAATTAGAAGTTTCCTAATACCGGGAAATGATAAATGTTTGAGGTGACGGATATCCCAGTTACCCTGATTTGATCATTACTCACTGTGTGCTTGAATGAAAATATCACATGTACCCCGTAAATATTTACAACTATTACATAGCCATAAAAATTAAAATTTAAAAGCATATAAAGATACAGTTGCTACTATCAGCTACTAAGGACCAGTATCTAATTTTCCTGTAACAGATGCTGAATTTTTCTCAATGGCATTTGGTCTTATTTTCTAAGAAACATGGCAAAAAACAAGCTAGTCATTCTATTTTTTACACAATATCAAGAATAGAGTAGAAAACCTGTCCGTTCTCACATTTTATCTCTTAGCATTATGTTGATCTGTTAAATTTAATCTCTAGCGCTCAGATCTTTAAAAATTTTTCTCCAGTTCTGTTTACAAAATATCTCTACTTAGATATTTTGATGATACCTATCTTTCCTTTCAAATGAAAGGAAGTACCTAATGCTGCTTGTAAATCTCATTCTCTTCTTAACCACTTCCCATCTGCTCAAAGACTCACTTTCAATGCAAACTCAAATCTTATATTTTACCACTATTTCTACCATTCCCCCTTTATCTAGTTTTTTGCTAGATCTGGGTAACCATACTTTCTTGTGATCCTGTTCAAAATTCTGTGCCGTATTAGAATCGTACAACTTCGTATTTCTTACCCACTGGAATATTGCCAATTGTAAAACTTCTTTTGTGTGCGTGTGTAAATTCTGATTGTTCAAACTTAGCTATGAATTATGCTTGCCCACTTTTTTATTCTGTCATTGCCTTTCTTATATTTTATTCTCTTCTAATAGTTTAAAGGGGGGAGGCAATAAATACTCATTGAATAAGTTAAAATAATTTGAAATTGCTTTCCAATAACTAATTTTTAGGTTTTTGAATGTGAGAGCATCAGCAGTTATCATTCAGAGAAAATGGAGAGCTATACTTTCTGCAAAATAGCTCATGAACACTTCTTAATGATAAAAGTAGGTATTAAAATTAATTCACTTGCAAATAACTACTTTAGGAAATAGAAAACAGAATGTTTTGTATTTTTTAATTCTTACAAATAAATCTTTCACTGGGGAAAAAAAGTGTTTTTAAGGCCTAAGTATGCATTTATTTCACACACATCTATTTCAGTCAATTGAAAATTATATTCTCCCATAAAAATACTATTTGCTAGTTTTTAAAAATATATGAGGTATAGGCATACCTTGTTTTATTGTACTTCACCTTATGGTGCTTTGCAGATATTGCATTTTTTATAAATTGAAGGTTTGTGTCAACCCTGTGTTGAGCAAGTCTGTTGGTGCCATATTTCCAACACCATGTGCTCACTTTGTGGCTCTGTGTCTCATTTTGGTAATTCTCACAGGGTGTTATGTAATTGAGGAATCTAAGGTGTGCTGATGGTATGCTATGTTTTGTCAAGCTACAGACAGCTTCTATCATAGCTATTTATGATCACTGTGCTCTTTCTATTGTAGCTAGCATTTTTATTAAATGTATTTGAGCTGTAATGTTAATCCTTTTTCCTCTCACAATGAAAAGTATCAAGAGGATGAGAGGGAAAGAGCACCAAGTATCTCTTGACCCTTGACCCTTGGCTTACACCTTCATTTTGGCTATAGACCTATGTGAGTTTGGAAATAATGCTTCATCACCATTTCATATCTATGAAACATGACATTCTTAAACTATAAATCATAATTATGCCATCTCATTGAGAAATTAAAGAACTTCTAGTGGGTTAGAAATCCTTTTATTTCTACCTATTAATGTTACTTGTCAATTTTTCTTTATAGAGACATCGAGCTGCTTGTTTGATCCAAGCACATTATAGAGGATATAAAGAAAGGCAGGTCTTTCTTCGGCAGAAATCTGCTGCTTTGATCATACAAAAATATATACGAGCCAGGGAGGCTGGAAAGCGTGAAAGGATAAAATATATTGAATTTAAAAAGTCTACAGTTATCCTACAAGCACTGGTGCGTGGTTGGCTAGTACGAAAAAGAGTAAGTATTTTCAAGTAGCATATCTCAGTCTTATAAAATGAAAGCACTTGATGTTAAATAGTGTTAAGAAACTTTGGATTTTAGAGAATAATTTCAGAACTAATATGACCATTAACTTGAATTCATTCAGCTGCTAGAAAGGTAAGTGACAGGAGCACTGACCATCAGATTTTTTTCCTGTGATCCTAGTCATACTATTTCTCACAGGTGTTCACCACCAAAGACGCAAAATAAAATTTCTCCTTTGTAATGAATCTTAACAAAGGAACTGAAAATATGAGAGGCTCCATATGCAAAAGAGGTTAAATGTTATTCTAGTAGCTTTTTGCCACCACCAAGCAACTTTTGAGGTGTTGCAACCAGAATTCCTGTGAGAGCTTCCACATCTTTAGCAAGAGAGAATTCTTTTTAGGGAGGTCATAACATTTAAGCTTACAATATGTGAAGTACTGGCATAGACAAAATAATTTGATTTGAAGTTAAATAGGAGGAATGTTTGTATTTTGTTCATTAAACATCAAGTGGAAGTCTGAAGCCCAACAGCAGCTGTAGAAAGCTCCTTCTGCAGAGTCTTATGCTGGAGTTGCACTGTACTATTTAATAGCAGAGATATTAATTCACATAATTTTTTCTGATTTAATATCACCATTTCCAAGAGTTCTGCTTGGAATTCTGTAACATTTTTTTGAGTTTAATATTTATACCCTTCTCTAATTAAAAGTACATTGCAAACCTTAACTCACTGTTGTAGGGCAGTCTAGTTGAATTAGATTCTGTGGTTATTTAGTAAAGTACCCAAAATATAATTTTGCTTTCTATACTCTGAATTATGAGTTACACTGTTGGAAATATTGTATAGTAAAATATTGTAATTACTTTGAATTACAATATAAGTAATTGTAATGATTAAAAATTAGTTTATTCTTGCTAGTTTATATAATTTGATGTTGAGGTTATACAAACAATAAACACTCATTGATTAACTTAGGAAGCAGATATTTGAATATGCTTTGTTTTTTCACCTTTAGATTTTAGAACAGAGAACCAAAATTCGACTTCTTCACTTCACTGCAGCTGCATATTATCACCTGAATGCTCTCAGAATTCAAAGAGCCTATAAACTTTACCTGGCTGTGAAGAATGCTAACAAGCAGGTTAATTCAGTCATCTGTATTCAGGTTTGCCTCTTCTTTGCAGTAAAACTATAGGACATAATTTTCTGTTAGAAATTTTGATACGTAATAAACAATTTCCAAATGCTTTATGCTAAGGTTGTACAACATTTAGCCTTTTACCATATAGCTGTTAGAATGATTTGAGGGTTAGAAATAGATTGATGTTTTATGGCACAGTAATAAAGTTGTGAATTATTGTCTGATGTAATTGTACTCATTTACATTTCTGCCAGCAAAGTCTTGAGGGTACCCTGTTTCTCTACATGCTTGTCAACATAAAGTATCGGAAGACTTTCTGATTTTTGCCATTGTAATGAATGGGAAACAGCATCTCATTTTTTTTTTTTTTTTATTTACTTGATGGCTAGCGATTCTAAAATTATATTCTATATGTTGGTTATTCAAGTTCTTATCTGTGTACTTTTTTTTAACATCTTTTTTTCAGACACTTAGCCCATTTTTCCATTGGATGTTCTTTTTTATCGTGATTTATAGTAGTTCTTTACATATTTTGAAGAAGAATTCTAGTTGTTTATATACATTAACATATATTTACATATAAAATATTTAGTGAAAAAAATTGCAGAATAATACATGCAGTTTGGTAGAATTTATATAAATTGTAAAATGAAGACAATGTTGTCCGGGATTAACTATACTCCTGTACCCCTGCGTGCACAGACACGTGTTGTCCAGGATTGAATGTACTCCTGTGCGTGTGCGTGCACAGACACGTGTTGTCCAGTGTTAACTGTACTCCTGTGCGTGTGCCTGCACAGACACGTGTTGTCCAGGGTTAACTGTACTCCCGTGCGTGTGCCTGCACAGACACGTGTTGTCCAGGATTAACTATACTCCTGTGCGTATGAGTGCGCACACACACACAAGCACCCAACATGGACTGGAAAGGTTTTTGCACCAAGTAGAGTGGGGAAGTAATGCCTCTGGGGAAAGCTGAAAGATTTCTTGATACACTGTTCTGTTTCTTTCATTTATATATAAATGTATATTTGTATATATTTTTTAAAAAACTTGAAGTAGAAATGAAAAAACAAAAGCCTATGTTTTAAACAGAGATGGTTTCGAGCAAGATTACAACAAAAGAAATTTATTCAGAAATATTATAGCATCGAAAAGATTGAGCATGAAGGTCAAGAATGTCTGAGCCAGCGAAATAGGGCTGCATCAGTAATACAGAAAGCAGTGCGCCATTTTGTCCTCCGTAAAAAGCAGGAAAAATTCACTAGTGGAATCATTAAAATGCAGGTAATTGAAACTTGTACAGTTTTAGTTCAGAACTTTAATTTGCAATTCATCTACATGATATCTAACTCTATAAAACAGTCACCATTTTAAAAGCTAACACATTAGCCAGTAGAATAACTCATAAGCGCTGTACTACCATAATTTCATTGCTAAGCTCTTTATTTTCAAATGCTCTAGAGGAGGTTTATAATCAAGAAGTAAAAAAGTATTTCAACATTTTGAATAGATTTAGACATCTTTGGTCAATAAATGCTACCCAGTTTACGTACAGGAATATCTGTATTTCTTTTTTTGAAAATTGATTTTGCTGTTTATTTGAACTTGAGGTTTTAATTGAAATGCATGTGATCATGTCAAATAAATTTACTGAAAATGTTTACATTGTGAAAACAGATGTAGATATAATAGAAAACATTGGCTATAATCTTAAAACTACTCGGTTTTATCTCTTTAAGGCATTATGGAGAGGCTATTCTTGGAGGAAGAAAATGATTGTATAAAATTAAAGCTATACGACTAAGTCTTCAAGTTGTTAATAGGGAGATTCGAGAAGAAAACAAACTCTACAAAAGAACTGCACTTGCACTTCATTACCTTTTGACATATAAGCACCTTTCTGCCATTCTTGAGGCCTTAAAACACCTAGGTTAGTTCGTATTCACATGTTTAAAAAATGTTGTAATAGTACATTATTAGCTAAAACTTCATTTTGTTGCTGTAAATTTACCTCTATGTTATTTTTTTTTCTTTCAGAGGTAGTTACTAGATTGTCTCCACTTTGTTGTGAGAACATGGCCCAGAGTGGAGCAATTTCTAAAATATTTGTTTTGATCCGAAGTTGTAATCGTAGTGTTCCTTGTATGGAAGTCATCAGATATGCTGTGCAAGTCTTGCTTAATGTATCTAAGGTAGTTTTTCATTTTATTAATGAGATATTCACGGGTCAACAAATAAGGCACTGCAAATTAAGTTTGTGTTTATTCATCACTAGGGCTTAAATCTCTAAGTTAAAATTAATTTATGTGCAAGAGTCTTAGGGTGAAAAAATGTTTATTAACATAAATGTAGATTTAAGTACCAATTTTGTGTTATTTTATTTCCTCAGTCTTTATATTAAAATGATGATTAAAAGTTATTAAGTACTTACTACGTGCTAGTATTTTTCATGCATTGTTTAATCCTCATAATAATCTCTAAAATAGTTCATATTATTATTCCCATTTTATAGAGAAGAAATAATAATAATTATAGAAGTTAAGTTCCTCCCCTAAGAACCGTAGTGTGATAAATGGTAGAATTGAATTTGGATTCATTTCTGTCTGCCTTTAGAGGTAGCAGTGTTATCTACTGCATTATATCAAAATAGTATCACCACATTATAATCATATCTAGCAAAGCATGAGAAAGAAAATTATTGCTATAACTTAGTTACTCTGTAATTGTTGATCTGTGTATCAGAATTTGTCTTTTGACCTTGGACTATTCCAAACTATATGGTATGCAACCAAAGGTTGAAAGATTTCTCTTTCCTACTTAACCTTTCAGTGACAACTTAAAGCACTTTACCCAATATTTTTATTTTGAGAGGTAGTGGTTAAGAACACAGATCCGAGGCCAAACTGCTTGAGTTTGAATCCCAGCCCACTAGCTTATTATAGGTTACTTAGGTTCTCTGTACTT
The DNA here is from genome assembly GCF_001698545.2 of Rhinopithecus bieti. Classification (NCBI taxonomy): domain Eukaryota; kingdom Metazoa; phylum Chordata; class Mammalia; order Primates; family Cercopithecidae; genus Rhinopithecus; species Rhinopithecus bieti. Next base: position 588,367 of record NW_016828873.1, on the reverse strand, counting down.
TACTTTCCCCAACTATAAAATGAGTATAGTGACAGTACTCAAAATGTTATTGTGAAGATTGAGTTAATACACATGAATACATAAACTTGCCATACAAAGTGTCAGCTATGTTGTTTTGTTATTTTTATCTTAGTATCATCATTTGTTACCATGCAAATTTCACTATGAATCTAATAATACAATTAGAAAAACAAGGCATGGAAAATATATCCTAGACTTATTAGTATCAAATTTATTTTGTTTTATTTTCTAGCAAGCTCTTCTTCCTCTCAAGGAGTATGTAATAGAGTAACTAATTAGATCCTGCCTTTATCATTATCTTACCTATGATTAATAATATCACAGATAAGTTATCTTTTTCCTTAGAGATTCTTACTAAAGTGGTCTTATCTTTAAAAGTTTGCTTTTATTGACTTCAAGATGTTTGTTTTCAGAGGTTTTAAATTTGATTTTTTTAAATATGAAACTTTAGAATTGGGGGAAGATTAAGATTAAAATGTGAATACACATATATGATAGATCTATAAATGATGATATCAGAGGTATTTCACAAAGTCCTTTGCACTTGCTGCAGGAGGTCCAAAAATTTGACTATAGGTATGGACTTTTGTATTTTGTTTTTTGGTTGGGTTGTTTGTAAATATGTGTGTTTATTACAACTTTTAATTTCATTCTGTTCTCTTCAAGTATGAGAAAACTACTTCAGCAGTTTATGATGTAGAAAATTGTGTAGATACACTATTGGAGCTTTTGCAGATATACCGAGAAAAGCCTGGTAATAAAGTTGCAGACAAAGGCGGAAGCATTTTTACAAAAACTTGTTGTTTGTTGGCTATTTTACTGAAGACAACAAATAGAGCCTCTGTAAGTATTAATCAGTTGCCTTTCTTTAAGATTATTTTTCTGTGGTCTTACGTCTATGACTTTTATAGTTTTCCTTTAGTAATTGTCACTCTAAAATAGGGGTTTATGTGTGTTCAAACCTGCTTGTTGCACTGATAAAATGAGTTCACGATGTATCTATGAGTTGTTCTTTCTGACGTATTAAACTGAATTCTGAAAATAAATTTATTACAGTCATATAAGTAACCATTTCCCATTTACTAGAGAGAAAAGTATCCTAGCAAGATAGAAAACCAGATATGTATAACTTCTTATCCTCCTGTTGTAACCATAATTGTATTTCAAGCTTTTCTACGATGAGACCTCTGAGTCATTCTTTTTAAACGTCACAATTAACATAGGGGAAATCATAGGCCATGATTGGACTGTGGCCTTTATCCCGATAAGTGGGAACCACTGCAGGGTAAAGCAAGGGAATTATATTTTCCAATTTAAATTTTAACAACACTCTGGCTTCTGATTGAAGAATGAATTTGGGAGAGCATGTGTGGATATAGGGAGACTATTAAGGAAGGTGGCAAGTGTTGATATGCAATGATCTAGGCAAGAGATTGTGCTTGTCTTAGGATTGTGTCGCTGAGAGATAAGTAGAAGACTTTGGAAACTTTGCAGAGGTAAACTTTTCAAGACTTGGTAACTGGATATGATAGGTATATTGACTGTAATAATTCCTATGTTGACTATAATAATTCCTTCTTGTGTTCAGTGTGGAGTTAACTATGCAACTTTTGGATATTTATCTTCTTTATAATTGCCTTACAAATTAGCTCATAATTTAAATCAATCTACCTGCCAAACTTGATGAGGTGTCTTTGATTATTCAAAGCTTAAAAGTTTACTGCAGGCTGGGTGCAGTGGCTCATGCCTGTAATCCCAGCACTTTGGGAGGCCAAGACAGGCAGATCACAAGGTCAGGAGATTGAGACCATCCTGGCTAACACAGTGAAACCCCATCGCTACTAAAAATACAAAAAAAAATTAGCTGGGTGTGGTGGCGGGCACCTGTAGTCCCAGCTACTCAGGAGGCTGAGGCAGGAGAATGGCATGAACCCGGGTGAGCCAAGATCGCGCAGTGAGCCAAGATTGCGCCACTGTACCCCAGCCTGGGCAACAGAGCGAGACTCGGTCTCAAAAAAAAAAAGATTTACTGCATAGTTTTATTTGTTATATTTGATTTTGCTAGTCTTAAAGGGATAAAATTTTAATTCTTATTACTTTTTAGTAACTGTGCATTTTATTTTATAGGATGTACGCAGTAGATCCAAAGTTGTTGACCGTATTTACAGTCTCTACAAACTTACAGCTCATAAACATAAAATGAATACTGAAAGAATACTTCACAAGCAAAAGAAGAATTCTTCTATAAGCATTCCTTTTATCCCAGAAACACCTGTAAGGACCAGAATAGTTTCAAGGTAAGCAGTTAAATGCAGTCTATAAATTTGTGTCACAGTTCATTCATTCATTTAACAAATATTTATTGAGCACTTATCACAAACAAGATGTGCTTTTCAATAGAGAAACAACATGTGAATAAGAATGGGATGTTTGGCAAATTTAAAAGAGGCAATCTTGGTAAATAATGAAATAACATTATACTGTAGCTTTGGATATTTAGTAGTTATTCAACAAACTTCTTGTATTAAATAGTTAAGAGCTAAGGCTAAGAAGCTTTTTATAAGTTTTGTTATTTGTTTAATTTTATTTAATTTATTTCATTTTACATGAAGGACAAGCTACACTGTTTAAGAAGTGCCAAAAGTCCTTCTTAGCCAAAATATCAACCTCCAGTCTTCCCATAATCACCCTGATTCTTGAAATTTCTCCTTCTGGAAATTTAGATTGACATTTTCTGATTTTATTGGGAAAAAGATTTAGTTTATTTTGGTGAACTGTCATGGCATTTAATTAGTTTTTTTTCCTCCCTTCCTTCTTTCTACCTCCTCCTTTTTTTCTTCCCCCTTCTCCTTCTCTCCCTCCCTCCCTTCCTTTCTTCATTCCTTCTTGAGACTTAGCAATCTTCTATACTAGGTACAAATCCTACATTGTTGACAACACACTATTTCTTGACCTGAGTGGTTACACAGCCATTAGCTTTATAATTATACTCGTAATTATAAATTGTATAATATAGTTATAAATTAGTTTTGTGCATGCATACTTCACAGTATAACGTAAGAAGTTCATTTGCTTGAAATATATTAATGGGACCATTTATACATATTTTTTAAGGACTTGGTAGAATTTAATATTCATTATATTTTAAAAACTCATTCTAACATATGAATAGATTTTCTTAAAATTTTGATGTAGGTCAGGCTTTTTGAGGTAAAATTTACTGACAATATAAATGTATCCTTTAAATGTATGCAATTCAATTGGTTTTGTATACAGTTAGGAAACTACCACCACTGAGATACAAAATAATTCTATAACACAAAGTTTCCTCATGCCCCTTTGTTATCAGTTCTATTTCTTTATTCCCTGGATTTTGGGAACTACCGATCTGGTTTTTGTACCTTTAGTTTTGCCATTTCTATGCTGTCACATATATGGAATCATATAGTAGATAGCTTTTTGTGACTGGATTCTTTTACTTAGCATAATGCTTTTGAAATGTGTTCATGTTTATGCATGGATTTGAATTTCATTCCTTTTTATCACTTAGTACTATTCCATTGTATGGTCATACCACACTTTTTTCACTCACCAATTGATACATCTTTGGATTTTTAACAGGACAGAATAAGATGATGGAAATGCATATAGTAGGGAATTATGTGAGAAGATGCATGAACTCCCCTCTGTTTGATACTATTTTCTCAATAAGTTTGAGATTATAAACTTAACAACTCAGAAGCAGCTCAGAGGGGATGGAGTGGAAGTTTGAAAAGAGGAAAGGACCAAGATAGTCATCTTGGAGAGAAAGAGAGCATGCTGGCAATTTCAAATGCTCATTTTAGATTTGCAATTATTGGCAAAAAATAAAGTCAGCTTGGTTGTGTAAACTTTTTTAGTAATATGCAGCTGTATAGGAATGGAGAAGGCAGATATTTTGACTCAACTTGAAATCCAAGTAGAATTTTTCAGACTAGTTTGGTAGGAGGGAGACAACAGTTAATGACATTTGCACAAATTTTGATAATACTGATGCACCTGAGCTAGATACACAGGAAAGTAAGAACAGCATTCCGGTGGAAGTTGGGTATGTGTTGAGGCCAAATGAAGTGGAGATCTCAGTGGGGTAGAAGAACTGGTTCAGTGACTGTGTTAGAGCAGATGACATGGATGAATCAGAAATGGTGGATGGAGAACAGAAGTCTCAAATTAAGATTTCCGTGTTCACACACTTTCTGATGATGACAAAGTCTAGTATGTGATCATGTTAAAAAGGATTGGTTGAGGTAGAATTCAAGGAAAGCGGGGCAAAAATGGACTAGGTTGATGGTCACATAGGTGTTGCTGTTGCTGAGAACGATGACAGGAGTTAAGAGGAGACCAAGAACCAGGTTTACAAGGAATAAGGCAGTGAGGGTTTGGCCGATGACCAAAAGGCAGTGGGCAAGCTAAATAGCAAAAGCTTCAAAGAAGCCAGCATTATTTTTTTAGAAAGCATGGAGAGAAATAGTCTGGAAATAATGATGGACAATAATATGAAGTTCTCCCACCTCTTTGAGCAGGTTGTAAGGGAAATGATGTGTTCAGGAGTAGCTACAATTTAGCTAAGACGAAAAAGGTGAAGGTAACTCATAAGAGAAGAACTTTATTAATGCCAGACTTTTTTTTTTTTTTTTTTTTTTTTTTTTTAACAGCTTAAGCCAGATTGGGTTTTGAGAAGAGATACATGGAAGCAAATCACAGAATCCCCTGCAAGCCATTCAAATGGTGATGGATACACTTGGCATTCCTTATTAGTTTACTAATGTAAACATTTTCAGTATGTATAGTGTAAAGAAATATTAAAGCCAATCATGAGTATGTAAAGTGATTTTTGCTCTCTGTACAACTTTTGAAATCTGACTTTGTATTTAAAAAAGCATAACCTGTTCATTACCTTCTTCATTTTTTAATTATTTATAGCTTTATGCATATAACAAACTAATACGTCATAGATGATTATATTATTCCTATTATCTTAAAGTATTATAGTAGTTGGAATGTAATCATATTCCTAAAAGGAAATAATACCTGGTTACACCTTTTTTATAGGCAAGTTGAGGAATTTTTATAAAACAAATGTTAGAAATTGAAGATCTGTCTACTCACTAAGAAGTGAGACTAGGATAAAATAATCTCACAAATTCATATCAACAGCATCCTTATCCATATCCTTGACTGGCTAAAGCATCCAGATAAGCAAGTGAGTCCTTCTAGGCTCACAAAAAGAATACACCTACCACTGTATTTACCAAAAATTCTTACCATTGAACTGATGGGGGTTATAATTTGAAGTGGAAGGAACATGCTATTGCTTATAATAGAATCGTGTTGTGTAGTTATATACCACAGACCTGAAAATGATTCAATATTGAAGTGTGATTTTTTTTCTACAGCTTTGAGTCACTATTACTAGTATCTGTGGTTTCAGGGCCACAGATGTCTAATTCTCATGGCTGAAATCTGATAGAGTCTCAAAGTCTGCCCATGTATGAATGCCATGAAAGTGTTTAACTGTTCAGAATAAATCAGGAGTAGCTAGAAATTGAGAGACTATTTAACTACTTAATGTATAACTTGATTAGAACAATTTAAGAATTAAACCTAATTTGTGTGAAATTATGTGCTTATGATTTGGTTAGGGTAGATCTAAATATATTGGTGCATTAAACAGTATGTGGAAATTAACTCTGGATAATTTTTTTTCTTTTTTTTTTCTCTTTTTGTTCCAATAATGTGGTTTGGGAGCTTTTGGGACTCTGTATTTTCCAAATATTGTTTTGTTTTCTTTTTTGGCTGACTTGCTGACTTTTTTATTGTTTTATTTTTCTTTTTCACTTAACAGAATTTTAGCACTATTAAGTAATTATTCACTTTGGTAAATTATACTGGTAGGACATAATTGACCAGCGTAAACATGTTATTGGCACCAATTTCCTCTAAGATAGATATAATCAATTAATAGTTGCACAAGAAATATTTAGATGAAGTTACACGTGTAAGAAGATGACTTCCAGATATTAAAACAATTTTTCTGTCGTTGAATCTCAGGCCAGTAATTTCTAATGGACTTTTAATTCACACCCTAACTCCCTTGTTTCAGCTGTACTACTAACTACTCTTACAGCAGACAGTAACATCGGTCTTACCAGGGCTTCCCCTTTGCCCATTCCCAGGGAGGTATGTTAGATTTGACAGATAAAGAATTACAGTGCTGTTCTTGCTGCTTATAGTGGGACTGCATCCACAGCTCAGATTTGACTATAAGGGATGAAGTTATAATCTGCTGTGAAATTCCTTTAAAAATATACACTGTCAAATTTAATGATATGCATACTACATCTTGTGCATTGATAACATCCTCACTAGTACATTGAACTGCAGTTTCACTCCTAGGACAGGCAAGATAAAAGAAATGTTACAAAATGTGAAAGATTAAAAGTGGTATAACTATCAGTCCCCACTTTCATTTTCATTTCCCAATCCTAGTTGCCTTTTTAGTGAATCCTTACTCTGGATTGCATACTTACATATCAGTTTATTTAATAAACTTAGCTTCTCAAACATTTTTCCTGCCTATTTTATTTGTGCCTTCTATATATAGATGAGTAACGTTATCTTATAGTGGTTTTAATTTGCATTTTCCTAATGCTAATTATGTTGAGCATCTGTTATTTTTTTTTATTTTTTATTTATTTATTTTTTGCTATCTATATGTCCTCCTTGGTGAAGTTGAATTATTCAAGTCTTCTCCATTTTAAAAATTAAGTTGTTTTCTTATTTTGAGAGTTTAGAAAATATTCCAGATATGAGTTCTTTATTAGACATGTAGTTTACAAATAGTTCTAGTCTATTTGTTACTTTTCATTCTTTTAATAGTGCCTTTTGAACAACAGAAGTTTTAAATTTTGATGAAATCCAATTTATCTTTTTCTTTTATCGATTATACTTTTTTATTATTATTATACTTTAAGTTCTAGGGTACATGTGCATAACGTGCAGGTTTGTTACATATGTATACTTGTGCCATGTTGGTGTGCTGCACCCACGAACTCGTCAGCAACCATCAACTCTTTGATTACATCAGGTATAACTCCCAATGCATGTATCTAAAACGTCTTTGCTTAATTCAAGGTCATAAAGATTTTCTACTATGTTTTCTATTAGAAGTCGTATCACTTTAGTTGTGTAGTTTATTAATCAATTTAAAGTTGATTTTTGTCTACAGCATAAGGTGTGAACCAAAGTTTAATTTTTTACATATAGATAGCCAGTTGCTCCAGCACCATTTATTGAAAAGACTATCATTTCTCCACTGAATGGCATTTACACATTTGTCAAAAAACAGTGGACCATATATATGTTTGTCTATTTCTGGCCTCTTCTTTTCCATTGATGTCTTTGTTTATTTTTATGCAAATATAATGCTGTCTTGATTATCATAGGTTTACAATAAGGCTTAAAATCAGTTAGTGTAAATCATCCAAAGGTGTCCTCTTTCTAAGTTGCTTTGACTGTTCTAGGTCCTTTGCATTTTCGTATGACATTTAGAATAAATTATTCATTTGTTCTGCTTACTTGGTGTGTCATTTGCTCTTCACTTTCTAAATCTTGAAGTGGAAGCTGATATTATTGATTTGAGATATTTTTCTTTTCTAATACAGGCAGTCAGTGCTATAGATTTAAGTACTGTTTTGCTGCATTTGATAAATGTTGATATGGGTTGGTACTATGGGTCCAACATTATCTCATATGCTGCTGTTGGAAGAAGAATTATTGGCATAATAGGCATAATTTCATTAGAAAAATAATACACTATCTGTATTACAAATGCACATTTCACTTCTGGAGATTTATCATATATAGTCACATGTGCAAAATAGCATGTGCAGTATTGACATTGCAGAAACATGGGCAATAATAAAATATTGGAAACAATTTATTACCCAACAACAACTAATACATATTCTGGTATCAGGAATGGTTCTAGAGGAACAGAATTTTAAGGAAGGATATCTTTAGTTGGTTTCTGGGTTTCTGAACTTAGCTACTTAATATGATTAGACCCCAAAAACTGCTAAGAACTCTACTTCTAATAGTATGGAGAACACTGATAATCCTTGGTGTGAACTGCTGAGAGAGTTATGCAAAATAAATGCATTTGATATTCCTGATCACCGCTCATGAGAGGCAAGGGGTTTAGTGACTCTATATATAATACCTTTGACCGTATGTGGAGAACCAAGGGATATCTGTATTAGTCAGGGTTCTCCAGAGGGACAGAACTAATAGAGTATATGTATATGTGAAAGGGAATTTATTAAATAAAGGAAGAATTGGCTCATACGATCACAAGGTGAAGTTCCATGATAGGCCATCTACAAGCTGGGAAGAAAGAAGCCAAGAGTGGCTCAGTATGAATCCAAAACCCTCAACAGCAGGAAAGCCAACTGTATTCATTTTTTTCTCACATTGCTATAAAAAACTAAGACTGGATAATTTACGAATAAAGGAGGTTTGATTATGACAGTTTGATTCACAGACTGTACAGAAAGCATGGCTGGGAGACCTCAGGAAACTTACAATCATGCCAGAAGACCAAGAGGAAGCCAATACCTTCACATGTCAGAGGGGGAGAAAGAGCAAAGGGGGAAGTGCTACACATCAGATCTCATGATAACTCACTGTCATGAGAACAGCAAGGAGGAAATCCACCCCCATGATCTAATCACCTCCCACCAGGTCCCTCCCCAACACTGGGAATTACAATTCGACATGAGATTTTAGTGGGGACACAGAACCAAACTATATCACTGTCAGTGCAGCCTTCAGTCTGTGGCTGAAGGCCTGAGAACCCCCAGCAAACCACTGGAATAAGCACAAGGGTCCAAAGGCTGATGAACCCGGAGTCTGATGTCAAAGGGCAGGATGAACAAAAGGAAGCATCCAGCACGAGAGAATGATGAAAGCCAGAAGACTCAGCAAACCAGCTTGTCCCACCTTCCTTCTTTGTTCTAGCTATGCTGGCAGCCAATTGGATGGTGTCTGCCCACATTGAGGAGGTTCTTCCTCTCCCAGTCCACTGACTCAAATGTCATTCTCCTCTGGCAACACCCTCACAGACACACACCAGAAACTATACCAGCTATCTAGGCATCCTTCAGTCCAATTAAGTTGACACCTAATATTAACCATCACCCCTTGTCAACTTGGCACCCATATACATCTCCTAAAATCATACTTAATCTCCAAATAAATATAATAATAAGGTCATAGTTATACCACAATACAGCTATTATTTGTACAACTGGAAGGACACTAATCCTTAACCTAAATGCCATTACATAAAGCTAACAACACTTAAATGCTGATATGAAGTCAATAAATCTTATGCTACATGATAAAAGGAAATAAAACAAAGATATTTTCTTAGTACAGGTATATACATGCTCAAACATATTCTTAACAAAATAAGGAGGAAATAAATACTCATGACAATGACCGTCTTCATTTCTGCAACTGGTCACATGGTTGTAGCTGGTATTGATAACTACCATCTTCTACTACTCATTTTGTATTCTCTTTGCTTTCAGCAAGCACCTTGGCTGGTTGTGATTGTTTACCTGGTAAAGTGACCCAAACCTTTATTCTTGAAGAGTCTGGGCCATTTATAGTCCTGCCTGGATTGGGTTGTTATAGTTTCCCATTGACCTTAATCACAGGTCATGGTAATACTAAAAGATGCACTAAGGTATTGCCTGTATTTGATACATACTCCTTCTTACCTCCATTGTGAAGTAGTAGTCTGATTTCATCTTGATAGTCCAGGTCAGTCACCCCAGCCAACACTGTAACTCCTTTCATAGCCTGTTGACTTAGAGGCAGAAGGAGCCCAAAGTGGCCAGGTGGCAATAATCCCTTCCAGTTTAATGGAATCGTTGTTTCTTCTGGTGGCAGCATTCCTCCCTCTATAAGGGACCTCTAGGCCAGTAGAACATAATGTCATGGAAAGAGGAACCAAATATTTTACTAGTGGGTCACTAGGGGTGATGATGAGTAGTGCCACTTTCACTCCAACCCCTTAATTCTTGAACCCGTGAATCCTGGCTATGGGAGAAACAGTACCATATACTGGACCCTGATTCAGAACATACGCAACCTTCTAAAGAACTTTGCCCAAGCACTACAAAGTATTATCACCGAGTTGGTGGTGTAATTATGACTTCAAAAGGCCATTCCACCATTCCATCAATCCAGCTGCTTCAAGATGATGAGTAACACAGTAAGGTCAGAGAATTCTGAGCATGAGCCCACTGTCAACACTTTTTTGGCTGTGAAGTGAGTGCTGTTGTCAGAGGCAATGCTATGAAGAATACCATAACGGTGGATAAGGCATTCTGTGAGTCCACAGGTGGTATTGTGTTCATGATGGAGTGAGTGTCTATTCCAGTGAGGACAAACAGCTACTCTTTCCATGACTGAAGAGGTCCAACATAATCAACCTCCCACCAAGTAGCTATCTGATCACCCAAGGAATGGTATCATATTGAGGGCTCAGTATTGGTCTCTGCTGCTGGCAGATTTGGCACTCAGCCATGGCCATAGCCGGGTCAGCCTTGGTGAGTGGAAGTCCATGTTGCTGAGCCCATTTGTAACCTCCATCCCTGCCACCATAGCCACTTTGTTTATGAGCCCATTGGGTGGTGACATGGATGGCGGGGGAAAGAGCCCAACTAGTATCCACAGAACGGGTTATCCTATTCACTCAATTATTATAATTCTCCTCTGCTGATGTCACTCTTTGGAGAGCATTCCCATGGAACACAAATATCTTCACAGTTTTTGACCATCAGAAAGATCCATCCACATATCCCTTCCCCAAATTTCTTTAATCACCAATTTTCCAATTATATTCCTTCCAAGTTTGTGACTATCCAGCCAAACCATTGGCTATAGGCCTTGAATCAGTATATAATCACACACCTAACCATTTCTTCTTCCAAGCAAAGTGCGCAACCAGGTGCACTGCTCAAACTTTTGCCCATTGGGAAGATTTCCCTTCACCACTGTCCTTCAGGGATGTACTAGAAAGGGGCTATAGTGCTGCAGTTGTCCACTTTCAGGTGATGCCTGTGTATTGTATAGAACCATCTACAAACCAGGCCCTAGTCTTCTCCTCCTCTGTCAACTGATCATAGGGAACTTCCCATGAGGTCATCAGTGCAGGGTAGGAGAGAGAGGACAAGGCGACAGGAGTGGGGACAATAGATATTTGAGCCACTTCCTCATGTAACTTACTTATGCCTTCAGGAACCACTCAAACCCAATCACATATACCACTTCCATTCAGTGATGCAGTGCTGCTGTGCATACCCAATCTTATAGCTAAATGGCTCAGAAAGCACCTAGTTCATGATAGGCATTTCAGGTCACATGGTAACTTGGTGACCCATAGTCAAATGTTCAGTTTCTACCAAGGCCCAGTAAAAGGCCATGAGCTGTCCCTCAAAAGGAGAGTAGTTATCTGAAGAAGATGGCAGGGCCTTGCTCCAAAATCCTAGAGGCCTGCACTCTGATTCACCTGTGGGGACCCGCCAAAGGCTCCAAACAGTGTCCCTATCTGCCACTGACACCTCAAGCACCATTGGATCTGCTGGGTCATGTGACCCAAGTGGTAGAGAAGCTTGAACAGCATCGTGGACCTGTTGTAGAGCCTTCTCCTGTTCTGGATTCCACTCAAAACTGTCAGCCTTTTGGGTCACTTGATAAATGGGCCAGAGTAACACACCCAAGTGAGGAATGTGTTGCCTCCAAAATCCAAGTAGGTCCACTAGGCGTTGTGCCTCTTTCTTGGTTGCAGGAGGGGCCAAAGGCAACAACTTATCCTTTGCTTTAGAAGGAATACCTCAACAGGTCCACACCACTGGATCCTTAGAAATTTCACTGAGGTAGAAGTTCCCTGAATTTTCGTCAGATTTATTTCCCATTCCCTGGCATGCAAATGCCTCACCAATAAGTTTGGAGTGGTTGCTACTTCTCGCTCACTGGGTGCAATCATCATAATGTCATCAATGAAATGGACTAGTCTTGTGGAAAGGACACGTGATCAAGGTCTCTGCAAACAAGATTATGACACAAAGCTGGAGAGTTGATATACCCCTGAGGTAGGACAGTGAAGGTATATAGTTGGCCTTGCCAGATGAAGGCACATTGCTTCTGGTGGGCCTTATGGATAGGAATAAACAAAAAAGCATTTGCCAAATCAATGGCTGCATACCAGGCACGAGGAGATGTGTTAATTTGCTCAAGCAATGAAACCATATCTGGTAAGGCAGTTGCAATTTGGAGTCACCACGTGGTTAAACTTATGATAATATGCTGTCATTCTCCAAGACCCATCTGAGTTCTGCACAGACAAATAGGAAAATTGAACAGGGATGTGTTGGGAATCAACTCCCCCACATTGTGTTTTTCAAGTGCTTGATGGTGTCACTAATCTCAGCAATCCCTCCAGAGATAAAATACTGTTTGTGATTTGCTATTTTTCTAGGTGGAGGCAACTGTAATGGCTTCCATTTTGTCTTTTCCACCATAATAGCCCTCACCCTACCAGTTAGGGAGCCAGTGTGGGGGTTCTGCCAGCTGCTAAGTATGTCTATTTCAATTATGCATTCTGGCAGTGGAGAAATAACCACAGGAAGAGTCTGGGAACCCACTGGACTCACTATAAGTCAGATCTGAGCTAAAACTCCATTAATTACCTGACTTCTATAAGCCCCTACTATAACTGGAGGGCTGCAACGATGTTTTTGGTCCCCTGAAATCAATGTCAGCTCAGAGCCAGTGTCCAGTGGTCCCTTAAAGGTCTAATCATTCCCCTTTATTCAATGCACAGTCACCCTGGTAATAATCCAGAGGTCTCCTTGAGGGGGGATGGGAAAAATATTAACAGCAGAAATTGTTGGCAGTGTAGTGGAGTCCTTCCTCAAGGGGACCTGGCTTCCCCTTCATTCAAGGGCTTCTGCATCTGTAAACTGGCTCAAGTCTGCAAAATGATGGAGGGGCCGTGATTCTCTATTTTTGTGATTCAAATTAGTCTTTTGTCCACTTGACCTAGAAATTTTCTGCTCATGCAAATTAAGAATGTAGCAGGCTTCTTCTCAATTTCACTTCTATGAACACCATGATTAATTAGCCAATGCCAGAGCTCTACTTGAATAGACTGTCTGATTTTTGCTTCTGCTGTCCATTATGGCTACTATATGCACCTTGATGTGATGGTTGAATGCCACCACTTGGCCCCTGCCACCTTGGGATCCAATTATTCCCATCATATTTAAGTTTTCCATTTGAGTGACTACAGTTCTCACAGTAAGATCTAGCATACAGAGAGGAGTAATCACAGAGTTCTACAAGGATGCTGATGCTTCCCTCACAATCTATTTCACAAGGTATTGGTGAAGAGTATGTCTTCTGAACCCTCCTAGTTGGTGTGAGTAGGTCTAAAGTGACAAATCTACTTTAGCATTCCAGTCTCTCTAAGCCTTTGGATCTCTTCCTGTACATTAAGCCTTTGGATCTCTTCCTCTACATTAACCCTCTACAAGGGAGATAGGGCATTTCCAGCTAGCTCACAGTGGGCCATCTTTTGATCCACGTTTCAGGTAAAGAAGCAAATAAACTACTAGAACTCCTTTTAACTCCTTGAGCTGTGACATCAAATGCAGAATTTCTGTTTAGTGGGCCTGTATCAACAAATTCAGCCTGATCCAACTTTATGGTGCTTTCACCATTATCCCACACTTTTTATATTCGTTCCTACACCTGTTCTCTGGATTTCTGCTTATATAAATGAGAAAACTCAAGCAGTTCTTTTGGAGTGTAGTGCACCTCCTTGTGGGTAACACTCTGAGCCTCACCTTTAGGGGCCTTCCAAAACTTTAGTCTTGTTACAACTCTAGATGCAAAGAGAGGTAGTAGGGGTGGGTCCTGAGCAGAATTAGCATTGTCTTGCCTGGCAACTGCCTCTGGAGAGGCCTTTGCTGTTGCCTCAGGCATCACAGGATTTATCTTCTCAGACAAAGGTGGAAAGGCTGATGGCAGCATGAGTCAGGGAGGGGATGTTGCCACAACTGGGGATGGGGAGGCTGTTTCCTCTGGTGAAAAAGGTTCATTAGCATTTAGGAGCTTAGTGCCCTCAGCTTCATCAGGTTAATCTCACAGATCTCCTTTCCAAGTTACAGGGTCCCATTCTTTCCTGATCAATGCCCTCACTTTAACAGTAGACACCTGGTGGGGCTGAGCATGTGCCTTTCATTGCAGGTTAGCCACTCACATGATAAGAGTTTGTGTCTGATTTTTGGATACAAATGTGGAGATAAGGCCCTCACCCAACTCAATCTTAGAAAAATTGAGGCTAAGTATTCACTCCTGGAGCTGGGAGTTAGAATCCCTGAGCTCATCTTTTTCTTTCATCACTTTGTTCCGTGAACTTAGGAGTACTCAACTAACTTCATTATATTCCTTGGTTCTCCACATATGGTCAAAGGTATAATTTATAGAGACATTAAACTCCTTGCTTCTCAGGAGCAATTAATAAGGAGTACCAAATACATTTATTTTGAATCTAAACAATTCACATCAAAAACTATCAATGTTCTCCATACTATTAGAAATAGAGTCCTTAGCATTTTTGGATCTAATCAGATTTAACAGCCATCTCCAGAAACCCCAAAATCAACTAAAGAAATCCATCCTTAAAACTCTGTTCCTCTAGAACCACTCCTGGTACCAAAATCTGTATTAGGGTTCTCCAGAGGGACAGAACTAATAGTATATATGTATACATGAAAGGAAATTCATTAGGGAGAATTGGCTCACATGATTAAATGGAGAAGTCCTAGGATAAGCTGTCTGCAAGCTGGGGAAGAAAGAAGCCAGTAGTGGCTCAATTCGAATCCAAAAGTCTCAAAAGCAAGGAAGCCAACAGTTCAGCCTTGAGCCTGTAAACAAAGGCCTGAGAGCTCCCAGCAAACCACAGGTGTAATTCCAAGAGGCCAAAGAACCTGGAGTCTGATGTCCAAAGGCAGGAGGTACAGAAGAAAGCATTCAGCATGGGAGAAAGATGGAAGCCAGAAGACTCAGCAAGCCAGTTTTCTCCACCTTCTTTCACCTGCTTTGTTCTAGTTGTGCTGGCAGCTGATTGGATGGTGCCCACCCACATTGAGGATGGGTCTCCCTCTCCCACTCCACTGACTCAAATGTCAATCTCGGGTCTCTATCTCTCAGTCCACTGACTCAAATGTCAATCTCTTCTGGCAACACCCTCACAGACACATCAAGAAACAATCCTTTACCAGTTGTCCAGGCATCTTTAAATGCAATCAAGTTGATATCTAATGTATTAGTCCATTTTCACACTGCTGATAAAGACATACCCAAGACTAGTTAATTTATACAGGAAAAAAGGTTTAATGGACTTACAGTTACATGTGGCTGGGGAAGTCTCACAATCATGGCAAAAGGCAAGGAGGAGCAAGTCACATCTTATGTGGCTGGAAGCAGGCAAAAAGAGCTTGTGCAGAGAAACTCCACCTTATAAAGCCATGAGCTCTTGTGAGACTTATTCAATATCATGAGAACAGCACAGGGAAAACCTACCTCCATGATTCAGTTACCTCTTACTGGGTCCCTCCCATAACACGTGGAAATTCAAGATGACATTTGGGTGAGGAAACAGCCAAAACATATCATTCTGTCCCTGGACCACACCAAATGTCATGTCCTCATATTTCTAAACCAATCATACCTTCCCAATTATTCTCTAAGGCTTAACCCATTTTGGCATTAACTCAAAAGTTCACAGTCAAAAGTCTCATCCAAGACAAGGCAAATTTCTTCCATCTATAAGCCTGGAAAATCAAAAGCAGGCTAGTTACTTCCTAGATGCAGTGGGGGTATAGGCATTAGGTAAATACAGCCATTCCAAATGGGAGAAATGGACCAAAACAAAGAGCTACAGGCCCCATGCAAGTCTGAAATCCAGGAAGGCAGTCAAATCTTAAAGCTCTAAAATGATCTCTTTTGAATCCATGTCTCACATCAGGTCATGCTGATGCAAGAGGTAGGTTCCCATGGTCTTGGGCAGCTCTTCCCCTGTGGCTTTTCAGGGAACAGCCTCTCTTCCAGCTGCTTTCATGGGCTGGGATTGAATGTCTACAGCTTTTCCAAATGCACGGTGTAAGCTGATGGTGGGTCTACCATTCTGTGTTTCGGAGGTTGGTGACCCTCTTCTCACAGCTCCACTAGGTGGTACCCAAGTAAGGACTCTGTGTGGGGGCTCTGACCCTACATTTCCCTTCTGCACTGCCCTAGCAGGGGTTCACCACGAGGGCCCTGCCCCTCCAGCAAACTTCTGCCTGAGCATCCAGGCATTCCGACGCATCCTCTAAAATCTAGGTAGAGGTTCCCAAACCCCAATTCTTGACTTTTCTGCACTGGCAGGCTCAACACCACATGGAAGTTGCCAAGGCTTGAGGTTTGCAACCTCTGAAGCCATGGTCCGAGCTCTATGTTGACCCTTTTCAGCCTTGGCTTGAGCAGCTGGGATGCAGGTCAGCAAGTTCCTAGGTTGCACACAGCATGAGGACCCTGGCCCCAACCCATGAAACCACTTTTTCCTCCTGATCCTCCAGGCCTGTGATGGGTGGGGCTACTGTGAAGACCTCTAACATGTCCTGGAGACATTTTCCCCATTGTTTTGGAGATTGACATTTGGTTCCTCATTACTTATGCAAATTTCTGCAGCTGGCTTAAATTTCTCCTCAGAAAATGGGATTTTCTTTTTTATCGCATTGTCAGGCTGCAAATTTTCCTAACTTTTGTGCTCTGCTTCCCTTACAAAAATGAATGCCTTTAACAGCACTCAAGTCATCTCTTGAATGCCTTGCTGCTTAGACATTTCTTCTACCAGATACCCTAAATCATCTCTCTCAAGGTCAAAGTTCCACAAATATCTGGGGTAGAGACAAAATGCCACCAGTCTCTTTGCTAGAACATAATAGGGGTCACATTTACTCCAGTTACCAACAAGTTCCTCATCTCCATCTGAGACCACCCCATCCTGGATTTCATTGTCCATATCACTATCAGCATTTTGGGCAAAGCCATTCAACAAGTCTTTAGGAAGTTCCATACTTTCTCACATTTTTCTGTCTTCTGAGCCCTCCAGACTGTTCCAACCTCTGCCTCTTACCCAGTTCCAAAGTTGCTTCCGCATTTTCAAGTATTTTTTCAGTAGTACCCCACTCCTGGTATCAACTTACTGTATTATTCAATTTTCAGGCTGCTGATAAAGACATATTGAAGACTGGGTAATTTATGCAGGAAAAGGGGTTAAATGGACTTACAGTTCCACATGGATGGGGAAGCCTCACAATCATGGCAGAAGGCAAGGAGGAGCAAGTCATGTCTCATATGGATGGCAGGGAAAACGAGAGAGCTTGTTCAGGGAAACTCTGCCTTTTAAAGCCATCAGATCTCATGAGGCTTATTCAATATCACAAGAACAGCACAGGAAATACCTGCCCCCATGATTCAATCACCTCCCACTGGGTCCCTCCCATGACATGTAGAAATTCAAGATGAGATTTGAGTGGGGACACAGGCAAACCATATCATCTAATATTAACCATCAAGGGGGCCAAACTCATCCTTTTATTAGGGACTCACACTCACAATGACTAACCTATTCCCTTTGAAAACAGCATTAATCCTTCCATGAGGGTAGAAATCTCATGACCTAATTATATCTTAAATGTCCCACTTCCCAACACCTTTACGTTGGAGGTTACATTTCCAACATATTAACTTTGGGGAACACATGTAAATCATTAATATCCAAAATATATAAGTAACTCCTACAACTTAATAGGAAAATAAATTACCTGATTATAAAACGGGCAAAGAAGACATACAAATTGCCAACAGATATATGAAAATGTGTTCAACATCACTAATCATTAGGGAAATGCAAATCAAAACCACAATGACATGTCACCTCAGACCTGTTATTGATGAGGAAGTGGAGAAAAGGAAACCTTTATACACGGTTAGTGGAAATGTAAAAAGGTGCAGCTACTATAGAAAACAATGTGGAGGTTTCTAAAAAGAATGAAAAGTAGAATTACCATTTGATCAAGAAATCTCACTTCTGAATATATGTCTAAAGGAATTAAACTCAGTACCTCAAAGAGGTGTCTGTACTCCAATGTTCATTGCAGGATTATTTACAATAGTCAAGATATGGAAACAACTTAAGTGTTCACCGATAGATGAATGAATTTTCAAAAGCAGTACAGTTGACTCTTTAATAACATGGGTTTGAACCATGTAAGTGCACTCCTATGCAAATTTTTTTCAATACACGTGTTGGAAAACTTTTTGGAAATTTGTGACAATTTGAAAAAACATGCAGGTAAACTGTGTAACCTAGAAACATTAAAACATTAAGAAAAGTTAGATATACCATGCATGCATAAATATATGTAGATAATAGTCTTTTATTATATGCTACCATAAAATATACACAAATCTTTTGTAAAAAGTCAAAATGTATTAAAATGTACACACACAAACACTTGCAGACCATACATGAGACCATTCACAGTTGAGATAAATGTAAATAAGCATAAGTATGCAGTATTAAATCATAACCACATAAAATTAATTGTAGTATATACTGTACTTCTGCAATAATTTCATAGCCACCTCCTGTTATTATGTAGTGAGCTCCACTGTTGTATCTGCTTAAAATGTCATGTGATGCTAATCATTTCCATGTGAGCAGTTCATCACTCTAGTAAATTGTGTATTGCAGTAAAAAGGGATCTCTCGTGGTTTTTGTGTATTCTTGTTTATATTTAGTGCAATACTGTAAACGTTGAATAGCAACAGGGAACACATACCAAGTGCTACTAGTGATACTGCAAGGGCTCCCCAGAAGCAAATAAAAGTCATGATATTGAAAGAAAAGGTTGAATTGCTTGATATGTACTGCAGATTGAGGTCTGCAGATGAAATTGCCCACAATTTCAAGGTAAATGAATCTAGGATAAGGAACATTGTAAAGAAAGAAAAGGAAATTTGGATAGCCATCACTGCATCTATGCCAACAGGCACAAAAATCTTGCACTTTTTGCAAAATATCTTTCTGTATTGAGAATGTAGCTTTTATGTAGGTGCATGATTGCTAAAGGAAAGTCAGCCTTATAGGCTATAACCTAATTTGTAAAAAAAAAAAAAAAAAAAGTTGTTATATGACAACTTACAGCCAAAGGGAAGTAAAGGATTTAAAGCTGGAAAATATTTAACGACAGCAAAAGATAATTTGATAATTTTAGAAAAAGTTTTGGTTTTAAAAATGTCAAGAGAACAGAAGTAGCTTCTGCCAACCTAGAAGCAGCAGATGAGTTCCCAGGTGCCATTAAGAAAATCGTTGAGAAGAAAGGATATCTGCCTGAATGCATTTTAAATGCAGACAAAAATGGTCTAAATAGAAAAAACTGACACAAAGGACATTAATTAGTAAGGAAGACAAGCAAGTACCAAGATTTAAGGCAGGGAGGGGTATGCTAACTGTACCATTTAGTGTAAATGCAGTCGGGTTTATGATCAGGACTACCCTTATCTATAAAGTTGGTAACTCCTGAGCCTTGAAAGGAAAAGAGAAACACCTGTTGCCAGTCTCTTGGTTGTACAACAAGAGAACCGTGGTTGAACAATGAGAACCCTTTTTCTGGATTGCCTCCATGGATGCTTTGTCCCTGAAGCTAGGAAGTACCTTGCCAGTAAGGAACTGCCTATTAATGTTCTTTTGATATTGGACAATGACCCTAGCCATGCAAAACCCCATGAGTTCAATAATGAAGAGGTAGAAGTCGTCTTCTTTCCCCAAATACAACTCTAATTTGGCCTCTAGATCAAGGGGTAATAAGGACCTTTAAGGCTCATTACCCACATTACCATACGGAAAAGGTTGTCAATGCTCTGGAAGAGCATGCAGATAGAGAACCCCGAAAGAAAGAGCATCATAAAAATATGGAAGAATTACACTGCTGAAGATGTCATTGTTGTTATATAACCAGCTCTGAATGCCATCGATCATAAAACAATAAATTCCTGCTGCAGAGAACTGTCTAGATGTGCATGCCTTCACAGGATTTACAATGGAGCCAATCAAGGAACAGTGTGGATATGGCAAAAGAAAAAAACAAAAGGTAAGGGGCGAAAGACTTAAATATATGAATTTTGTAGAAATTCAAGAGGTAATGGACACCACAGCAGAGAAATTAATAGAAGACTTGATGGAGAAAAGTGCTTCTGAACCAGTGCCAAATGATGAGGAAGAAGATATAAAAGAAGCAGTGCCAGAAAACAAATTTACATTACACAATCTGGCAGAAAGATTCTGATTATTTAAGACTACTTAAATAATCTTTTATTTAAATACTTCTTTTATGACATGAACCCTTCTATGATATGGGCAGAGAAACTAAAGCAAATGGTGAAAGAAAGATTGGTACTGTGTAGAAACATTTTTAGAGAAATGTTAAAACAAAACATCAGACATTATAATGCATTTCCATAAAGTTACACAAAGTTTGCCTGCCTCTCCTGCTTGCACTTCCATTTCTTCCACCTCTTTTGCCTCTGCCACTCCTGAGACACCAAGAACAACCCCTCCTTTTATCAACATGAAGATGACAAGGATAAGGCCTTTATGATGATCAACTTTCACTTAGTAAATATATTTCCTCTTTTTATGATTGTATTCGTTACATTTTCTTTCCTCTAGCTTACTCTATTGTAAGAATATGGTCTATAACACATATAACAAAAAATGTGTGTTAATCATCTATTTATGTTATTGGTAAGGCTTTCAGTTCACAACATGGTATTAGTGGTCAAGTTTTGGGGGAGTCAAAAGTTATATGTAGAATTTTGACTGTGCAGAGAGTCAGCAGTCCTAACCCCCACATTTTTTAAGGGTCAACTTTACATGCATACAATGACATATTATACAGCCTTGAAAAAAGAAGAAAATCCTGCCATTGACAGCAACAAGGATGGACCTGAAGGGCATATGTGGAGTGAAATAACCAGACACAGAAAGACAAATACTCTATACTCTCATTTATATGTGGAATTTAAAATAGTCAAACAAGTGGAAATAGAGAGTAAAATGGTGGTTGCTAGGGTACTGCAGGCCAGAGAAAATAAAGAGGTTTTGGTCAAAGGCTACAAAGTTTCAGTTATGCAAAATGAATACATTCTGGAGACCTGTTGTTTAAAAATTAGGTTAATTGAAGCATTTAAAAATTAATAAGAAAACGATAGCAAAATGTTAATGATAGCATCTAGGTAGAGGTTCTGTGTGAAAAAAAAATTGAAAATAAGCAGATGTCAATGATTTTTATAAATTGTAACACAAATTTACATAAATAGTTGAATGGATAATTTATGGCATATTTACAGAATGTAATACTATTTAGAAAAGGTGCTATCTACTATACCCTCAAATATGGATGAACCTCAGAACCAAAATGTTACACAAAAGGAACCAGACATAAAAATATACATGTATTTCCCATATGATTCCATTTATATAATATAAAACTACTGATTGATCTATGCTATTAGAAGTCAAGATAATGTTTAACACTGGAGTAGATGTAGGCAGTAACTTGGGAGGGGGATTTTGCAGTGGTGGTATATTCCTTCTTTGTTCTAGCTTCTGGATTCATGAATGTTTTAAATTTGTGAGAATTCTTAACATATGTACACTTTTCTGTTAATATATTATATTTTAATACAAATTACAAAATTGAAATAATAATAGCTTCTGCCTTGCAGAATTATTTTGTACTCTATTTTATTTTATTTTTATTTCCATAGGTTGTTGGGGAACAGGTGGTATTTGGTTACATGAGTAAGTTCTTTAGCGGTGATCTGTGAGATTTTGGTGCACCCATCACCCAACCAGTATACATTGAACCCAATTTGTAGTCTTTTATCCCTCAGCCCCCTTCCATCTTTCCCCAGAATCCCCAAAATCCATTGCATCATTCTTATGCCTTTGCATCCTCGTAGCTTAGCTCCCAATTATGAGTGAGAACATATGATATTTGGCTTTCCATTTCTGAGTTACTTCACTTAGAATAATAGTCTCCGGTTCCATTCATGTTGCTGTGAATGCCATTAACTCATTTTACGGCTGAGTAGTATTCCATTCTGTATATACACCACAATTTTTTTAATCCACTCATTGATTGATGTTGATGGACATTTGGGATGGTTCCATATTTTTGCAATTGTGAATTGTGATGCTATTAACATGCTTGTGCAATATCTTTTTTGTATAAAGATTTATTTTCCTCTGGGTAGACACCCAGTAATTGGATTGCTGGATCAAATGGTAGTTCTACTTTTAGTTCTTTAAGGAATCTCCACACTGTTTTCCACAGTGGTTGTACCAGTTTACATTCCCATCAGTAGTGTAGAAGTGTTCCCTTTTCACTGAATCCACACCAACATCTATTGTTATTATTTTTTGATTATGGCCATTGAAGGAGTAAGGTGGTATCGCATTGTGGTTCTTTTGAGAATTGTCTATTTATGTCCTTAGCCTACTTTTTGATGGGACTTTTTTTTTTTATTGCTAATTTGTTTAAGTTCTTTGTAGATTCTAGATATTAGTCCTTTGTCAAATGCATAGATTGTGAAGATTTTCTCCCATTTGAGGATTGCCTGTTTATCCTGCTGACTGTTCCTTTTGCCATGCAGAAGCTCTTTAGTTTAATTAAGTCCCATCTGTTTATTTGTTTTTGTTGTATTTGCTTTTGGGTTCTTGGTCATGAAGTCTTTGCCTAAGCCAATGTCTAGAACGATTTTCCAATGTTATCTTCTAGAATTTTATAGTTTCAGGTCTTAGATTTAAATCCTTGATCCATCTTGAATTGATTTTTTTTTGTATAAGGTGAGAGATGAGTATCCAGTTTTATTCTCCTACAAATGGCTTGACAATTATCCCAGCACCATTTGTTGAATAGGGGGTCCTTTCCCCACTTTATGTTTTTGTTTGCCTTGTTGAAGATCAGTTGGCTGTAACTATTAGGGTTTATTTCTGGGTTCTCCGTTCTGTTCCATTGGTCTATGTGCCTATTTTTATACCAGTACCATGCTGTTTTGGTGCCTATGACCTTATAGTATAGTTTGAAGTTGGGTAATGTGATGCCTCCAAATTTGTTTCTTTTGCTTAGTCTTGCTTTGGATATGCAAGCTCTCTTTTTGGTTTCATATACATTTTAGGATTGCTTTTTCGAGTTCTGTGAAGAATGATGATGGTATTTTGATGGAAATTGCCTTGAATTTGTAAATTGCTTTTGGCAGTATGGTCATTTTCACAATATTGATTCTACCCATCCATGAGCATGGGATGTGTTTCCATTTGTGTCATCTATGATTTCTTTCAGCTGTGTTTTGTAGTTTTCCTTGTAGAGGCCTTTCACCTTTTTGGTTAGGTATATTCCTAAGTATTTTTTTTTTTTTTTTTTTTTTGCAGCTATTGTGAAAGGAGTTGAGTTCTTGATTTGATCCTCAGCTTGGTTGCTGTTGGTGTATAGGAGAGCTGCTGATTTGTGTACATTAATTTTGTATCCAGAAGCATTGCTGAATTCTTTCATCAGTTCCAGGAGCTTTCTGGAGGAGTCTTTAGGGTTTTCTAGGTATACAAATATATCATCAGCAAACAGTGACAGTTTGACTTCCTCTTTACAGATTTTGTTGCCCTTTATTTCTTTCTCTTGTCTGATTTTTCTAGCTAGGACTTCCAGCACTATGTTGAAGAAAAGTGGTGAGAGTGGGCATCCTTATCTTGTTCCAGTTTTCAGAAGGAATGCTTTCGACATTTCCCCATTCAGTATTATGTTGGTTGTGGGTTCATCATAGATGGCTTTTATTACATTGAGATATGCCCCTTGCATGCCAATTTCACTAAGCATTTTAATTATAAAGGGATGCTGGATTTTGTCAAATGCTTTTACTGTATTTACTGAGATGATCATGTGATTTTGTTTTTAACTCTGTTTATGTGGTGTATCACATTTACTGACTTGGGTATGTTAAACAATCCCTGCATCCCTGGTATGAAACCCATTTGATAATGGTGAATTATCTTTTTGATATGTTGTTGGATTCAGTTAGCTAGTATTTTGTTAAGGATTTTTATTTCTGTGTTCACCAGGGATATTGGTCCGTATTTTTCTTTTTTGGTTATGTCTTTTCTTGGTTTTGGTGTTAGGGTGATCCTGGCTTCATAGAATGAATTAGAGAGGATTCCCTTTTTCTCTGTCTTGTGAAATGGTGTCAATAGGATTGGCACCAATTTTTTCTTTGAGTGTCTCATAGAATTCTGTTGTGAATCCATCTGGCCCTGGACTTTTTTGTTGGTAATTTTTTTTTTATTATCACTTCAATCTCACTGCTTGTTATTGATCTGTTCAGGGTATCTAATACTTCCTGATTTAAGCCAAGAGGGTTGTATTTTTCCAGGAATTTATTCATCTCTTCTAGGTTTTCTAGTTTATGCATGTAACAGTGTTCATAGTAGCTTTGAATGATCTATGGTATTTCTGTGGTGTCAGTTGTAGTATCTCCTGTTTCATTTCTAATTGAGCTTATTTGGATTTTATTCCTTCTTTTCTTGGTTATTCTTGGTTAATCTAATGGTCTATCAATTTTATTTACCTTTTCAAAGAACCAGCTTCTTGTTTCATTCATATTTAAAACAAGTTTTTTTTGTTTCAATTTCATTTAGTTCTGCTCTGATCTTGGTTATTTCCTTTCTTCTGCTGGGCTTAGGTTTGGTTTGTTCTTATTTCTCTAGTTCCTTGAGGTGTGACCTTAAATTATCTGTTGGTGCTCTTTCAGACTTTTTGATGTAGGCCTTTAGGACAACAGACTTTCCTCTTGGCACCGCCTTTACTGTATCCCAGAGGTTTTGATAGGTTGTGTCACTATTGTTATTCAGTCCAAATAATTTTTTAATTTCTGTCTTTCATTGTTGGCCTAGTTATCATTCAGGAACAGGTTATTTAGTTTCCATGTATTAGCATGGTTTTTAAGATTCCTTTTGGAGTTAGTTTTCACTTTATTCCACTGTGGTCTGAGACAGTGTTTGATATAATTTTTTTTAATTTATTGAGGTTTGTTTTATTGCCTATCATATGGTCTATCTTGTAGAAAGTTCCATGTGCTGATGAATACAATGTATATTCTGTGGTTGTTGGGTAGAATCTTCTGTATATATCTGTTAAGTCCATTTGTCCCAGGGTATAGTTTGAATCCATTTTGTTGTTGTTGTTGTTGTTGACTTTCTGTCTTGGTGACATATCTAGTGGAGTACTGAAGTCCCCACTAGTATGGTGTTGCTGTCTGTCTAATTTCTTAGGTCTAGTAGTAATTGTTTTATAAATTTGGGAGTTCCAGTGTTAGGTGCATGTATAATTAGGATTTTGATATTTTCCTATTGGACAAGGCCTTTTATCATTATATAATGTCCTTCTTTGTCTTTCTTAACTGCAGTTGCTTTAAAGTTTGCTTTGTCTGATATAAGAATAGCTACTTCTGCTCACTTTTGGTGTCCATTTGCATGGAGTATCTTTTTTCACCCCTTTGCCTTAAGTTTATGTGAGTCCTTATGTGTTAGGTGAGTCTTTTAAAGGCGGCAGATAGTTGGTTGGTGGATTCTTATCCATTCTGCAATTCTGTATCTTTTAAGTGGAACATTTAGGCCATTTACATTCAGCATTAGTATTGAGATGTGAGGTACCATTCCACTCATCATGCTATTTGTTGCCTGAATACCTTGATTTTATTTATTTAAGTATTTATTTATTTATTTACTGTATTTTTTTTTATAGGTCCTGTGAGATTCATGCCTTAATGAAGTTCTGTTTTGTTGTGTTTCCAGGATTTGTTTCAAGATTTAGAGTTTCTTTCAGCAGTTCTTGTATTGCTGGCTTGGTAGTGGCAAATTCTCTCAGCATCTGTTTGTCTAAAAAAGGCTGTATCTTTCCTTCACTTATGAAGCTTAGCTTTTCTGGATACAAAATACTTAGCTGATAATTATTTTTTTAAGGAGGCTGAAGATAGGTCCCCAATCCCTTCTAGTTTATAGGATTTCTGCTTAGAAATCTGCTGTGAATCTGAGAGGTTTTACTTTTACTTGTTACCCGGTGCTTTTGCCACGGTTCTTAAGATCCTTTTTTCTTGACTTCAGATAACCTGATGACTATGTGCCTAGGTGATGATCTTTTTTTTTTTTTTTTTTTTGAGATGATGTCTCGCTCTGTTGCCAGGCTGGAGTGCAGTGGTGCGATCACAGCTCACTGCAACCTCCACCTCCTGGGTTCAAGTGACTCTCCTGCCTCAGCCTCCCAAGCAGCTAGGACTACAGATACAGCACCATGTCCAGCTAATTTTTGTATTTTTAGTAAAGACGGGGTTTCATCATGTTGGCCAGGATGGTCTTGATCTCTTGACCTCATGATCCACCCACCTCAGCCTCCTAACGTGATGGGATTACAGGCATGAGCGACCACATTCTGCTATAATCTTTTTTTTTTTTTTTTTTTGAAACAGAGTCTTGCTCTGTTTCCAGCCTGGAGTGCAGTGGCACGATCTCCACAACCTCCACCTCCAGGGTTCAAGCAATTCCCCTGCCTCAGCTTCCCAAGTAGCTGGGATTACAGGCATACACCACCATCCTCGGCTAATTTTTTTTTTTTTTTTGTATTTTAGTTGAGACGGGGTTTCACCATGTTGGCCAAGACGGCCTTGATCTTCTGACCTCATGATCCACCTGCCTCAGCCTCCCAAAGTGCTGGGATTACAGAAGTGAGTCACTGTGCCCTGCGGCAATGATCTTTTTATGATGAATTTCCCAAGTGTTCTTTGAGCTTCTTGTATACAGATGGCTAGATATCTAGCAAGGCCAGGGAAGATTTTTTGTTTGTTTGTTTGTTTTGTTTTTTAATTATTTCCCTAAATATGTTTTCCAAATTTTAGATCTTTCTTCTTCCTCAGGAACACCAATTATTCTTAGGTTTAGTCATTTAACATAATCCCAAACTTCTTGGAGGCTTTGTTCACTTAATTTTTTTTTCTTTGTCTTTTTTGGATTGGGTTACTTCGAAAACCTTGTCTTCAAGCTCTGAAGTTCTTTCTTTTGCTTGTTTTATTATATTGCTGAGACTTTCCAGTACATTTTGCATTTCTCTAAGTGTGCTCTTTATTTCTTGAAGTTGTGATTGTTTTTTATTTATGCTATCTATTTCACTGAAGATTTCTCCGCTCATGTCTTGTATCATTTTTTTGATATCCTTAAGTTGGATTTCACCTTTCTCTGGTGCCTTCTTGATTAACTTAATAATTGAACTCCTGAATTCTTTTTCTGGCAGTTCAGGAATTTCTTCTTGGTTTGGATCCATTGCTGATGAGCTAGTGTGATTTTTGGGAGGTGATACAGAACCTTGTTTTGTCATAATACCAAAATCATCTTCCTGGTTTATTCTCTTTTGGGTAGGCTATGTCAGAGGGAAGATCTGGGGCTCAAGGCTGCTGTTGAGATTCTTTTGTTCCACGGGGTGCTCCCTTGATGTAGTATTCTCCCCCTTTTCCTAGGCATGTGACATCCTGAGACCCAAACTGTAGTGATTATTATTACTTTTCTGGATCTAGCCACCAGAAGGGCTACCAGGCTCTGGGCTGGTACTGGGGGTTGTCTGCATGGAGTCCTGTGATGTAAACTGTCTTTAGGTCTCTCAGTCATGGATACCAGGACCTGTTCCAGTAGAGGTGGAAGGGGAGTGAAATGAACCCTGTGAGGGTTCTTAGTTGTGGTTGTTTAATGCACTAGTTTCCTGCTAGGTGGCCTCCTGCTGGGAGGTAGTGCTTTCAAGAGAGCATCAGCCGTGGTAGTATAAGGGAGGGAGGATGAGGTGGTGGGTGGGACACTAGAACTTCCAAGAGAATATGACCTTTGTCTTCAGCTACCAGGGTGAGTAGGGAAGGACCATCAGATGGGGGCAGGGTTAGGCATGTCTGAGCTCAGACTCGTGTTGGGTGGGGCGGTTGTGGCTCTGTGGGAAATGGGGGTGTGATTCCCAGGTCAATGGCATTATCCTCCCAGGAGGATGATGGCTGCTTCTGCTGTGTCATGCAGGTTGTCAGGGAAGTGGGGGAAAGCTGGCAGTTACAGACCTCACCCCACCCAGCTCCCACACAAACCAACAAGCAAATCTCACTTCTACTGCGTTCCTCCCAAAAGCACCGAGTTTGTTTCCAGGCAGTGGGGGAACAGGATTGAGAACTTGCCCCAGGCTACCAGCCTCCCAGCTGAGAATGCAAGCCAGACTTTTGTGCCTCCCTACCTGTTAAGTCTGCACACCCACACCAGATTCACGCTTTTTCACGAGTTCTGGCCAGGAAACTTTGTGTTTGGTTGGAATTGTTACAAAGTTCAGCTGGAGGTTTCCTTCTCCCTGTGGTCTTTTCCCAGTTCCTCTGGCAGCCCCTGTGAGTCAAGTCAGAAATGGTTCTCTGGAGACTCACAGAGACCACGGGATGTTACTCCCTGCTTCCTCCACCCCTGTATTTCACTCAGCTCTCTAAATTGTCTCAGCTCCAGGTCAAATCCTTCTTCCGTGATCTAGACCTTTAGGTTCCCTAAAGGTATGTGTTCAGTGGTGGACAATACCACTTTCACACTTTTCACAGTTTGGGCATTCACAGTATGTGGGCTGTCTTCTGTTTCATGCAGGAGCAACCTACTTCCTTCAGAGGGTCTGTGGTTTCTCTTGGCTTTCCTGGTATATCCCTGCAGTAGTTCTTGGAGCAAAAGTTCATGATGCGAGTCTCCACATCCTGCTCTGTCCATCCAAGTGGGAGCTACAAGTTAGTCCTGCCTCCTATTCACCACTTTTTCCTATTTTGTATTTTAAATTAAAACTCATTAGTATGTAAACTCCGTGAGGGCAATAATTTTAATCCGGTTTTTTCACTGTTAAATACCTCAAAACTGTTACATGTCCTGCTATATCATGGACGCTCTAAACATTTCTCGTGAATGGATGTTGATGTAGCATAGTGCTGATCTCACCACCTGCCACAAAGTGGAAACTCTCTAAATGTCAAATACTACTATTATAAGTAATACTATTCTATCATTGAGACAATATGGTTCTATACCTCTTTAAGGAGTGCAATCTAGGCAACAACATATTTCAACATCAGGTATCCATTATCTCATGTTCCTAAGTTCATCTTTTTACCTGATCAATATTAGTAAAGATTCATGGCCTCAAGTGAACTTTATGAATTGACAATTGGGAACTTAGGTTGAAAATTTACCTAGTTTTTTTATGCAGCCTGTGTTAATTATTTATTCTGTTGCTATTGTTGCCCTAATCAGTTATAATACTCTTACTGGACTCTGGCATGATAAGTAATGCCAATTAATATAGTTGCGTTATTTTAACATTATTTCAAAATATTTTAAGTGAAATATAAGACTCGTTACAAAAGACTTAGAGAGAGGTTATAAATTATTAACTTTTCCTCAAGAGAAGTATTGTGTACTTAATGACAAGTTCCTAGTGCTTTAGAATTGTTAAAATCTTTGTGAAGCACACCACTGAAGATGCGGTTGAAAAACCTGACTTTTATCATCATATTGATAATCTCAGGAGAACTCTATGCAGAAGGTAAAAGTAATTCTTAATATTCTTTATTCTCTAAAACATATAAATGGAGATTCTAATATTTGTACAACTCAAGTTTTAGTATACTCTTTCATTTGCATATATCAAATTTATAACATATATTTTATAAATATAGCCTTTTATAATATGTAGACCTTTTCCTTTGAGCAAAATTAGTAAAGTGTTCTTACAGTAGCATAAGTTAGAAAACAAAACGAAACAAAATCTTTGTATCTCTAGGGGCATAGGAGACAAGGATCTAAATACTTCGAAAAGGTTTTCAGGCTAACAATATGTCCATTTTGAAGTCACATGTTAACTTTAATTCTAAATTTATGCTAGAATCCATTCCTAATACTGACAAAACTTGTACAATTTTAATTCTGTTCATAAGCTGAGAGTTTCATGTGGGAAATTTGAAAAGGAAACAGCCATAAATATTGTCTACTTTTGAGACGTTGGTTTTTATCCCAATGAATTATTCATCGGTTGGAGACATTAAGTAGTGGTTAGTGGGTGAACCATATAATTGCTTGTACAAAGAGGAACACTTAGAGAGTAAAAGAGGGGCTCTATTAATAATTGTTTGGACAACACATGTAAATCAGGACTTTCCAAACAAACCAACACCTGTGGACTCCCTATTAGAAAGCTTTATAGTCAGATTGCCCAGTGTGTAAGATTAGTGTGAGAGTGGAAGGAAGGCAGTATACATGGGTATGTTGTTTAGGAACATTATCAATATTATCAGGCCGTAGGATGAAGAATCCAGGGAGGTCACTTAGCATTAGCAAGAGTGAACATACAAAGAAGGAAGCTACAGCAATAAAGCTTTTCTAAAATAAACATCTTAGGGAATTCATTGAAATTAAATATATAAGTTTTAATTGTGTTTTAGTTGAATAGTTTACTACAAATTTTCTACCCAAACATCTATAATTAAAATTATAAAAGTGAAATCCACAGAATTCATCTTATTTTATACTTTTAATTCTATAATAGGATGATTTTTGCATGAATTTCTTTTGATTTTATTTTTCTGTCTAAATAGGGAAATACCAGCAGATACAATTGTCCGTTATCCATACCATAAAGACATTGCAATATTCTAGTCAATTTTCTAATTATTATAGGTTTATAATGCTGTTTTACACAGCAACAAAAAAGTAAGCAGCTTGAAGACAGAGACAATGATCTTATTTTTGCATGCTTCTCTCAACTCCCATTGTGCACTTCAGGGGCAAGAATTGGATTAATTGTACTTCTCATTTCATGGTTTGCAGTTATTATTTGCCTATGAAAGATCTCACTCTTGCTTTACTTACACATATTGTCCCCTTATTCCCAATCTTGAAGTCTGTTTCCCCTGGGACCTACTACAGTGTTTTAACATGTTATTATAGCTCTCTCCACCACAAATAGCTCTAGAATGAATATTATGATGTAACCAACTTATCTTTCTGTGAGAATATCGTCAGTCTGTATTCACTCACAGGTAGGATTCTTGAGTCTATTCTTGTACTAGATTTCTGTGAGTAGTGAGAGATTACTTTTGCAGAATGGCAGTTTCGAAGTATATCATCTCTGAGAGAGGATGTAAATTGTTGCTTCTCATCATCCTCACCAACACCTCATATTGTCCATTTTTATACTGGTTGCTATATGGTTATTCATAAAGTGATATCCCATTTTTATTTATTTACCATTCTCTGATCAGTAGTGTGTCCATCTCTTCATATACTTTTTTTATATGTTCGGATGTCTGTGATTTCCTGGTTTATATATGATTAGCATATTCCTTACATTTCTCATTAATTTTTTCTCAGGAGTTCATATTCTCCAAGGCATTCCAGCTACCTTAACAAGTAATGTGCCTATCCTGGTGGTGGAGGGAGACGTCACAGGACAGAGTCTTTAAAGCCACAACCTAGGATTGTTGTGCAAAGAATATTTTGCTGCCCCTCCCTGACAAGCACCTGTGCCCCCCAGGGAAATTCCTTGTGTATTCACCATTGCACTGCTATTTTGAAAACTCTTTTATTGTAAATTCCTTTGGTGCTTGGGTGTGAAAAATGGTGAGAAGAATTCTCAGGGAATGGGGACCATCCTGCCCACGTTTTTCTGTCTGCTCCATCAGATGCCGGAAGTTTTGTTGCTCATCATTCCACATCCATTTCCTTCAAACCTAGGCTAGCACTGCTACTCTTTTATGTCTCACAGTAGCATTAAGGTATACAGTGATCAACCAAGGCATTGAAGCTAGAGTAATCACACTGGATCCAGGCCTTCTTCCATCCATGACTGCCCATGTTTCTTCCCAACACAGCTCCTAGGATTGTTCAAGTATTTCTTTCTTTTAAGTGTTTTTATGATTTTAAGATCTTCAACATGAAGATAAATTTTTAAAATATGTTTTATTTGGAGTATAATATATCCAGAAAATGCAAAGATCATAGGATACACTTATATATATTTTTATAAAAGTTTACACCATCAGATCAAGATATAGAACAGTGACAGCACCCCAGAAACAAAAATGATCCCTCTAAGGCACTAAACCCCAAAGGTAACCATTCTGACTTCTACTATCATGGATTAGTTTGTCTTCTTTTAAAAAGTTATGCAAATGTATACATTAATTCATATGTGATTGGCTTGTTTCACTCAATATTATGTTTATGAGATTCACCATTTGTTCATTTCTGTTTTGGATAATATTCCATTGTATGCATAGTCTAAAATGTGTTTACCTTTTCTATTATTTATAGGCATTTAGATTGTTCCCAGTTTGGGACTATATGAATAGTGCTGCTATAAGCATTCTTTTACATGTCTTTTGGTGTACAAATATATGCTTTTTTAATTAGGTAATATGGTTTGTACATGTTTTACCCCAATATATATTGCAAAAGTGTTCTCTCACAGAGTTTGGACTGATTCATACTTTCAGTTGTAGAAATATGCAAGTTCCAGTTTCTTCACTTTTTCACAATCATTGAGATAACTTGTCTTTTTCATTTCAGCAGTTCTATTGGATATGCAGTACTATCTCATGGTGGTTTACATTTGCATTTCCCTGATGACTAGTAATGCTAAGTACCAGGTCTCTAACCATTTAAATATCCTATTTTGCAAAGCTCTTGCTCAAGTCTTTCTTTGTTTTAATTGGTTGTCTTTTTTTCTTTAAAAATTTGATTTATTTCAAAATTTTTTATGAGTTTGCATATGTTAAGGAGAAATTTTATCTATTCCTGAACTGTACTGTCCAATACAGTGGCCATTAGCCACATATAGCTATTGGAGACAGTACTTAAAATGTCACTAGTCCAAGATCAGATGTTCTGTAAGTATAAATATATAGTGGATTTTAAAGAGTTAGTAAGAAAAAAATGAACGTAAAATATTGTAAAATATTTTCAATATATTAGGTTAAATAAAAACCTATTATTAAAATTAACTTCAACTGTTTCTTAGTATTTTTATGAATGTGACTATTAGAAATTTTTAAATTACATATGTGACTTGCAATACATATCTATTAGGAAGTGCAGGCAGGGTGGAGTGGCTCAACTGTTGTAATCCTAGTGCTTTGGGAGGCCACGCAGAAGGGTTCTTTGAGTCCAGGAGTTTGAGACCAGCATGAGCAACATAGTGAGACCCCTCATTTCTAAAAAAATAAAATAAAAATTAGCCAGCTGTAGCGGCATGTACCTGCCATCCTAGCTGCAGGAGAGGAGGTTTGCTTAAGCCCAGGAGCTCCTGGTGGCAGTGAGCTATATTTCAGCACTGCACTGAAGTCTGGATAACTGAGGAAGACTCTGTCTCTAGGAAGAAAAATGAAAGTCCTGTTCTATGAAGTTAGGCAAAGCTTCTCTGAAAAAGTGGTCTGCTAAGTTTTATCTTGACTGTTGGATGTTTAAAGTCATTTGCCGATCAGTTATGATAAAACGACTGCTCGAATTATCACAAAAGTACCTTGAAAATTTAAGTAAGAAAAATAAGTACTAGTTGAAGTGTCTCTAAAAACTTTTAGTTTGTGTTGTCACCTGATTACAAATTTATGTTTTAGATTTCTTTTCCATTTTCAGCTTGACATTTACTCATTTCAGAGAAACCCTGTGGTTTTCCTCATGTGGAAAATGGAAGAATTGCCCAATATTACTATACTTTTAAAAACTTTTACTTTCCAATGAGCGTAGACAAAAAATTGTCATTTTTCTGCTTGGCTGGTTATACCACCGAAAGTGGAAGACAAGAAGAGCGAACCACGTGTACAACAGAAGGCTGGTCTCCAGAGCCAAGGTGCTTCAGTAAGTCAGCTGGATGTGTCACTCAACGTTGCAATACTCAAAGAAATTCGTATATAAAATAGGGGTCCAATAAAACAGAAAGCGGTTAAACCTTTTAGTAGATAAGAACAAAATCTCTAGTAATCTGTCTTTCTACAAAATGAAGGTGTAATTTGAAATCCAGTAAATAACGCTTTTACATGAAAATGTTATTTTCTTTATCTGTTTTTAATAATACTCTGTTGAAGGGAATAGGGTAATAACTGAAATTATTTATCACATTGCAAGGCAAAGAGATGTAGTTTACTTTAAGTAACAAGAAATTTATTTTGATAATTAAGCATAGGATGCTAGAAAAATGCTTGAAACACTGGCCTCTGGAAGGGCAAGATTGCTACTCTAACGCTTTATCATTTGTAAGACTCATCTCTCCTTTGTGTGCCAACTTTTCTCATGATACCCATTGAAAATGTGTTTTCAATTTTGAATTGAAAGTTTGAGTTCAAATTTGTGAGAAGGTAATCTAATTGACTCATTTCATTATTTTATGTCAGGCTACACTATTATCAAACTATCAGTGATCTTCTGCTAGGGCAGGTGATCCAGAGTAAGGGGTTTTGGTTGAGCCAGTTTCATTTAAAAGAGGATGTTGAATATGGTTATTGCTGTTGATATATCTAGTAAACCTACCTAGAAGTAGATGTGGTAGGGGTAGAAATTACTATAAGAACTAAAAATACTGAATACAAAGAAAGTCAGTGTTAATTTTCAAAAATCATTCAGATTATTTCAAAAAAATTATGCAGATATTTCCAAAATGAAATTGCTAATAATAACATTATACTTTTGGCTTAATTTTACAATTTAGTAAAAAACAAGCTTAGTTTCATCATTAAGTTAAACAAATAATTTTTTTTCCCATAGAAAAATGCACTAAGCCTGACCTGAGTAATGGTTACATCTCTGATGCAAAGTTATTGTATAAAATTCAAGAGAACATGCGTTATGGTTGCGCTTCAGGGTACAAAACCACTGGAGGGAAGGATGAAGAAGTGGTTCAATGTCTCTCTGATGGATGGTCTTCTCAACCAACCTGTAGGAAAGAACACGGTAGAATCATTTCCTAAAACTGAAGATAAGAGCTTGTCAAGCTTATATTGAAGCTTATATTGATATCTATTATTTAATAGAATTTATTTTTCATTATGTCTGCAATGCAGGAAGTTGATATTACTTTTTTCAAGTACTAGGTGATTCCTTAATCCAAATGTTCTCAATCCCTGCAACACACCTACACCAATAGTTCTTACTTTGCACCAATAAAAGGAATTGGAATGGAATAAAATAAAATAAGCTCTTTCTTTATATGTCACTATTTCCTTTATTACAGAAGAATTTAAGATCATGTACATTATTTTATGTTGTGAACCAATGCCAGATACACTTAAAAATAGTTCAATAATTTAAATATATGTATACTTTGTTAGTAAGTTGTTTAAATTATAAAAATGCACAGGCAGCACATACTTTCACAATTGCAGCTGCACAAGCCTTCAGCTGAATTTTGGCCTTTGGTCAAGCACTTGTAGACCAGAATTTTAAGAACAGAAAGCTGGTAGGGTTAGGTCACAAGGTGTATGAAAAAAGAGAATAGAGGTAAAGAAAATTGGGGCTATTTTCAATTTTACTAACAGTTGATTTTACTATATATTCTTAAGATCTGTTAAAACACATTTTGATTTTTTTTATATTCTAGGTTATTAAAAAGATTTATAAAATAAATAATTTTTATAATTTTAGAAACATGTTTGGCTCCTGAATTATATAATGGAAATTATTCCACAACACAGAAAACATTCAAAGTGAAAGACAAAGTACAATATGAATGTGCTACTGGCTACTACACAGCCGGAGGAAAGAAGACAGAGGAGGTAGAATGTCTCACATACGGATGGTCTCTCACACCAAAATGTACCAGTAGGTTCTCATTTGGAATAAAATCTACTCTCACTCTGAAAGCTTTTTCTCATAGAGAAGTGTATATAAGTTGTCATGCTAATTATGTTTCATCTTTTCATCCTTTTTTGCCTTTATTTTTAATTATGTTGATAGTAGTCTTTGGTAATTGAAAGCTCCCAAGTAGAAAAAATTCATTTTAGCTCACAGGATTAAATTAGAATAAGCTTAATGATATTTAACAAATATATAAAATGAATTCATAAGCTTTTGGCAAATTTAATTTTATTCTAGATATGTCATGTAAATAGTGAATTTTGTTGTAGCAGAAAAAATATTTGTTTGTAATTTTATTCATTCTTTTATTTGTAGAATTAAAGTGCTCTTCTTTAAGATTAATTGAAAATGGTTATTTTCATCCTGTAAAGCAAACCTATGAAGAAGGAGATGTCATTCAGTTTTTCTGTCATGAAAATTATTATCTAAGTGGATCTGATTTAATTCAATGCTATAACTTTGGTTGGTACCCAGAATCTCCTGTATGCGAAGGTAAATTTTTAAATTTAATACTCACAAAATGCCATGTCTTTATCAGCTTTACCCTCTATTAGCTCTGACAAAATTTCTGTGGTCATTTCTAATTTTTTTCCTGAGTTCTATTTTTAAAGTAAATATTGTCTTTTAAATCAGTGCTATTTTCAGCAATCTTTAATATATTCCACCTGAATAAATCTTGTTTTGTATTAGTTTGTAAGTGACTATATCTTTTAAATTTATTATTTAAAAATATATATTATACATTTTAAATCCCTTATTATAATGAATAGCTTTTCTTATTGGGAATTATTAGACCTAATTACCCCAATCTGGCAGCTCTGCAAGGATGCTTTCTTTTATTTGCCACATATTTCCAGATGTAAAAATTAATTTCTAAAATAGCGAGGTAGAAAGCAGAAAAAACAGAACACTAATACCCAGAAGTGAAAATGGGAAAAGAGGTCATCTAGTAGATGCTGCCCAAAAATGTCATATCTATGGTCACATTTCTATTACTGGATGTGTCCAAACGGGTAATGCAATTACCTGTCAGAAGACATCCATAGTTATTTAAACACACATACAATTTAATGTGAGGATGGTCCTATCTAGCAGAAGATATGAAAAAAAAAATTACAGATATGAAAAAAAATTGCTATAATGTGACAAATGGTACAATCAACTCAGGTACAAAGTGCAGGAATAAACATTAGGGATTCTGATTGGTATGCTGTGGAATAGCATTCACAGAAGTGATGGCTAATATTTACATTGGGTCTTAAGAGATAAATAGGAGTTTGAGGATTGGGAGGATAGGGTGAGGCAAAGGGTTTGATAGTAGTTTTTTGTTTTCTGTAATATGGGATATAATGTCTATTGACAGGCAGGTGAAAGATGTGAATGTACAACTTGGAAGAAAGTGGTGAAGATTTGGAACAGGTGCTAGGGGAAACAAATGAGGGCTCTGACCATGGGTATGCAGTGGGATTGCCAGAAGTATCGTAATTCCCTAAATGCACTGTACGGTAACTTTAAATATTTTATAATTTTTCATTCGTGCTTGACATCCTTGGTATAGTAGTAGAGAAGATTTTTTAAGCAAATTTTTTAAAGCATATTATTCCTTTATTTTTTTAATTTTTTTTAATTTTTGAGATGGAGTCTTGCTGTGTCTCCCAAGCTAGAGTGCAGTGGTACGATCTCAGCTCACTGCAACCTCCACCTCTCAGGTTCAAGTGATTCTCCTGCCTCAGCCTCCTGAGTAGCTGGGACTACAGGCGTCAGCCACCATATCCAGCTAATCTTTTTGTGTTTTTAGTAGAGATAGGGTTTTGCCATGTTGGTCAGGCTGGTCTCGAACTCCCGACCTCAGGTGATCAGCCTGCCTTGGCCTCCCACATTGCTATTTCAAAAATAAATGGCAGACCTACTTAAGGCCTTTTATACCCCTTTCCTCTTCCAAATTAGCAAGCATGACAACAAGCCTATTTTCTCCGATAAATAGTCATTAAGCATACAATAGGCAGTGTTGTGGGCTGAATTATATCTCTCTTCTCCCAAAATATAACCACATTCTAATACTGGGAACCACTAAATGTTACCTTACATGATAAAAGGCACTTTGAGGTTAACAGTCTTAAGGTTGGAATACTATCTGGAATTATCTATCCAGACTCTAAATATAATCAGAAATGCTTTTATAAAAGGGAGGAAGAGGGAGATTGACTACAGAAGAGGAAGCAGGAGATGTGACAAAGGAAGCCACAGGTTGAAATGTTTTGAGGAAGGGGTTGTGAGCCAAGGAATACAGGTAATTTCAAGAAGTTAGAAAAGGCAAAGTAGCTGATTCTCCTCCAAAGCCTCCAGCAGGAATGCAGCTCTTCTGATATCTCGATTTTTGTCCAGTGAAACTGACTCTGGACTTCTGGCCTTCAGGAGTGTAAGAGGATAAATTTGTGCTGTTTTAAGCCACTAAATTGTAATTCATCACAGCAGCATTAGGAAAGTAGTGTGGTCAGTATTTTAGAGTAGGAGACTTTAATTTAAACAGACATGGGTTCAAGAACAGGTCTGCTGCATGCTGTTAATTCATTTACTTCATAAGTTTTAGTTTGTCTATAACATGGGAGAAATAATAGTGCCTACTTAATAAAGTTATTTTAGGACTAAAGAAGGTAATGAATGTAAAATGCCTGCTACTTTAGTGTTCTATTGGTGCATAACAATGTCACCACAAACTCAGCAGCTTAAAACAACACAAATATTATTTCCCATTGTGTGTAGGTTGGGAGTCTGGGTGTGGCTTAACCAGATCCCTGCATCCATGGCTAACAAAGCTGCAATTGAGATGTTAGCTGGACTGAAGTCTCATCTGAGGCTTGACTGGGCAAGACTTCTTCCAAACTCACTGTGGTTATTGACAGCATTCAGCGCTTTGCAGACTGCTGAACTGAGAGCCTCTGTTTCTTGTGGCTGTTAACTGAAGGCAGCCCGCTGGCCCTTGCCTTGCAACCCTTCTGCTTTGGAAGCTCATGATGTAGCTTCTTGTTTCCTCAAAACCAGCAAGGAGAGAGAGTCTCTTGGCAAGAATGGTGTTAAAATCTGATGTTACATAATTATGTGTACATAATCACGTACTAATCCATGATCTTTGCTGTATTTTGTGGGCTAGAAGCAAGTTACAGGTCCTACTCATGGAAAGAGTTATCACACAAGGAAGTTAACATCAGGAGGTGGGAATCAAAGGAATGCTTCTAGAATCAGTCTGTCATACACTCTATGATGCTTGACACAATGGATCTTTTTATTTAATCTTTATTATTTTTGTAATTATATGACTAAAGGTGCTGACTTTTTTTCCATAAGGAAGAAGAAACAGATGTCCTCCTCCACCTCTGCCCATAAACTCCAAAATTCAAACACATTCAACAACTTATCGTCATGGAGAAATAGTTCATATAGAATGTGAACTTAATTTTGTGATCCATGGGTCAGAAGAAATACGTTGTGAAAATGGAAAATGGACAGAACCTCCAAAATGCATTGGTTAGTAACACCTTGAAGAAGCTTTGCTAAAATGAAATCTGCATGTGTAGCTAAATGGTCTGTTCTCTTTCAACTGTACCTTTTCAGAAGGACAGGAGAGGGTAGCCTGTGAGGAACCACCCTTCATTGAAAATGGTGCAGCAAATTTACACTCTAAGATTTATTACAATGGGGATAAAGTGACATATGCATGTAAAAGCGGCTACCTTCTCCGTGGATCGAATGAGGTAACTTGTAATCATGGAAAATGGACAATTGCTCCTGAATGTGTTGGTATGTATGCTGTATTTGCCATCAGTAGCTAAACTTATGGTGTAAAAATTTCCATTCTGTTACTTTAATCTGCATATTCCTAGGAAGAGACCACTGCTTAGGTAAATTAGAAATGCATTGCTACAGCACCTACTCTTCTGCTTTGCATGTGTGTGCGTGTGTGTGTGTGTGCAGCCATCTATAGAATTTAAGTCAATGTAAAGAATTCTAAAAAAAAAAAAACTTTTTGAACACTAGTGCTAAGCACAGTTATCTGATCTATGTCATGCCATGACCTGTAAGTTCTAAATAACAGCAAATAAATGATGACGTGCTTCATTAGAGAAGTAAATAAGGGCATGGTGGATTGAGTGGCTGGGCCATAAGCATTATCTGCTTCTTCTCCTCATGTGTCCTACAAAGTTAGGGTAGAGCATTCTGTTCTTGACCTTGGGTAAGTGCTGCCGATATTTTGCATCTGGCCATTCTGAACTTTATGCCCTTCTGAGACACATCCCTGGTCTTTGATTTTACTGAAGGGCACCATCAGGCTACACTATCAGTCCTGGGGGCTACTCTTCCTGTCATCTTTCTCATTTCTTAATCAGATCACAGCAAGATCTTCACACACATGTTTATATAGGATATTTATTGAATAAGACAAAAGCTATGAAGGATGCTAAAGAAATTTACAGAGTAAGAGAAAGATACCAAAAAGAGGGGAAAAAATGGATATTTCCTCCGTGGGTCGATTGAGACCTGAGATGAAAAGGAATGAGAAAGAAGAAAATAAAAATGGGTTAATGCCAAAGAGGAATTTTAGAATTGACCATAATCTTTAGGTTGAAGAATAGTTTCTCATTCTATAGATTTAAGATGTGTCTATATCATAATTCTTTCACAATTGAGAAAAGAGAAAAAATACGTATAGTTGTTTTTAGGCAACATATTTGCTGTCAACTCTTGCTTAGCAAATTTTAAAAATATTTGAGCTGAAAAACTTTTTTCATATTTGTAAGGAATTTATAAAACAATTGTCCTAAATTATATAATACAAATACTGAGACACTAC
Source organism: Rhinopithecus bieti (assembly GCF_001698545.2). Taxonomy (NCBI): domain Eukaryota; kingdom Metazoa; phylum Chordata; class Mammalia; order Primates; family Cercopithecidae; genus Rhinopithecus; species Rhinopithecus bieti. The sequence continues at coordinate 547,337 of NW_016828873.1, read as the reverse complement.
AGTATGAGTTACTATAGTATATTGTTTTGAGCTCATATTAATTTAAAACAACCTCTTTTCTTAGAAAATAATGAGAATTGTAAGCATCCTCCTGTTGTAATGAATGGGGCTGTTGCCGATGGGTTACTGGCAAGCTATGCAGCAGGATCCTCAGTGGAATATAGATGCAATGAATATTACTTGCTGAGGGGATCAAAAATATCTCGCTGTGAACAAGGAAAATGGTCACCCCCACCTGTTTGCTTGGGTAAGAAAGAGAGCACATGGAATGTTTATGTTCGTACTTTTATGTGATTTTCTTGTAGTGTTTTATATCATGAAAATGATGATTTTGTATAAATCATTTTTTTCACAAGTGTGAAAAATCTCAGTTCTTTAAGTAGAAAGTCCCTAAAATATTAGTGTATTTTTTTATTGTGGTAAATTATGCATAACATAAAATTTACTTTAGCCAATTTTAAGTGTACAATTCAGTGGCATTAAGTATATTCACATTTTTGTTACCAATTACTTTTGGGTTGTCTTTTCCTAGCTGAAATTCTCTCTTTAGTATGTAGCCCTCAATATCCCTGCCTGTATCGCCCTCAGAATGTCATTTCGAGAAAAATAATTAATCCTATTCTTTCCTTGGTAGAGTATGTTGCTAATAGCTTTTTACCACTGCATCCTCATCCAAATGGACACATTTGTTACATCTTGTTGATTATATAAAGTGTTTGCTAATGACTTAGATAATAAATGGTCTTCTAAATGTTTTACACACACACACTCCACAAAAATGCTATGATATGATGCAGAGGTATATATCTTAGATTTTTTCACTCAAAATGTATTATAAACATGGTTTGTCATACTTCTACAATATATACTTTAATGGCTGCATAGTATTCCATAATGCAGATACACATATGTAATTTAGCCAGTTTACTGATGGATGCTTAGTGTTCAACATTTTTGTATTCCAAACAGTATAGTTTCAAGTAAATCTTTGCACATGTTAAACATATTTATTTTTATTAAAACTAGTTATCATGAGATTGGGAATTTTAATTCTTTTCCTATTAATTGCCAAATTGTCTATCAGAAAGTTTGTTCTGATTTGTTAACCCTACTATAAGTGAATTAAAGTAGTAATTGTCCTACTCTTTCTTAACTTTGAATATTTTAATCTTAACACTTTTTGTTAAGCAGGCAAGCACAATTTTTTTAATTTGATTTATTTAAGAATTAATTAATTTGGAATTTTTTAACTTTCTAGTGGCCACAGGTTTTTTTCGTGAATTAATTATTCATAGGTTAGCCATTTTTCATAGTTATAAGACCTATATCTATATAAATTATTGTATCCAATTGAGAATCGTGTTTATTGCAATTATTTTAATTTCTTTTTATTTGTAGCATTTTTAAGTATATATAAGTGTCTGTTTTAAGTTTTGAGCTCTTTCAACCTTTTGTTAGTAGTTTCCACCTTTCAAGTGATTCTTAGGAGGCTGTTCCCATTCAAATTCAGATACAGAAACATATTCATGTAGAATTTTTCTATTGCTCTCATATTTTAATAAATGTTTTTGATATTAAGTTTTGATGATTTGGTTGATATCACATTGAGTGGAGATACAGTAATCTCTAAGGACAAAGACCAGATTAAATTATTTATGGCAAAGCTAGTGATGAAACAAGTTCATAAGGAAATAACAACATTAAAGGAAATACATCATTCTATATCTGGAACAACCGCCTCAAGAGAGTTAGGTTTGGTCCTAATGAATCAAAGGAAATAGCAAATGAAGATGAATCATTGTTACTAGGGCAAGAGAAAGGGGATTTGTATATCTTTCTTACATATTGAAACTGGAAAGGCTATCAGTACAAATTCACAATGGTGTGGTAAAGCGTAGAATTTTCCCCACAGGAATTGTTATTTCAGACATTAAGAGTCTCTCTAACCTCTCCATACTCCCTTCCCTGCTCTAATCACTCCATTCTTTCTGGTCTCCTTACTCTTCCACAAACAAGCCAAGAATGCTCTCACTTCAGGGCCTTTGCACTGGTTGTTCCCTTTGCTTGGGACACTCTTTCATAAGAAAATGACAAGGTTCACCCAGTCTCCTTCAAGCTTTTGTGCAAATATTACTTCTTATTTAGGCCTACCCTAATCACCTTACTGAAAAGTGCAACTTCTCTTCACCTAGCTCTTTTGTTACCCCCTCCCCATCCAGTACTCTTTTTTTCATCCAAGTTATCTTGTGCTGTAGTTTAAAGATGGTCACTGTGTTAGTCTGTTCTCATGCTGCTACTAAAGACATACCTGAGATGGATAATTTATAAAGGAAAGAAATTAAATGCATTCACAGTTCCACATGGCTGGGGAGGCCTCATAATCATGACGGAAGGCAAAGGAGAAGCTAGGCATGTTGTACATGGAGGCAGGCAAGAGATTGTGTGCAGGGAAACTCCCCTTTATAAAACCATCAGATTTCATGAGACTTATTCACTGTAATGAGAACAGCACGGGAAAGACCCACCCCAGGATTCAATTACCTCCAACCAGGTTCCTCCTATGACGTGTGGGAATTATGGGAGCTATAATTCAAGATGAGATTTGGATAGGCGCACAGCCAAACCATATCAGCCACAAATTGTACAATTTATGTCTTTATTATATTTATTATGTATTGTAGGTGTTTCTCCCAATTAGAAGGCAGGTTCCATGAGGGCAGGAATCTTGGTTTTATTCATTAGCAGGTTTTCTATTATTTTCTACATGGTAGTTTAAGGTTTTTATATTGTAGAAAGAAAAATATTTTAATCTAACTGATTGATGCCCTTAAACAGTATTTTTGATTTTTTAAATTAAGTGGTTTTAGTTTATGACAATAAGTAATGTATAGATTCATTTGATGGTAATAAAGTATGTATTTTCTTATATGTATATATGTGTGTGAGAAGCCTTAATTATGATTTCAATGATAAAATATTGCTTTTGATACTTGTCATACTTTTTGTTTTTAAAAATATCACTTTTATGTTTGTCAGACAAGTAAAGAATTTAAAAGCGCATTTTGTTTTTCAGAGCCATGTACTGTTAATGTGGATTACATGAACAGAAATAACATAGAGATGAAGTGGAAATACGAAGGGAAAGTCTTACATGGAGATTTAATAGATTTTGTATGTAAACAGGGATATGACTTATCTCCATTAACCCCATTGTCTGAATTATCTGTGCAGTGCAACAGAGGAGAAGTGAAATATCCTTTATGTACTAGAAAAGGTAAAATAATAATGTTCTCTGCAAGTATCTTACTTGATCAATATCTGCTACCTGGGTTGAAAATTTATTTATATTTTGTTGTTATTTTCTTTTATTATTATTATTATTCTTTTAAATTTTGTTTTATTTTATTTTTATTTTACTTTAAGTTCTGGGATACAAGTGCAGAATGTGCAGGTTTGTTACATAGGTATACGTGTGCCATGGTGGTTTGCTGTACCTATCAACCTGTCATCTAGGTTTTAAGCCCCACATGCATTAGCTATTTGTCCTTATGTTCTCCCTCCCCTCACCTCTCACCCTCTGACTGGACCCAGTGTGTGTTGTTCCCATCCCTATGTCCATGTGTTCTCATTGTTCAGCTCCTACTTGTGAGTGGGAACATATGGTCTTTCATTTTCTCTTTCTGTGTTAGTTTGCTGAGGATAATGGCTCCCAGTTTCATCCATGTCCCTGCAAAGGACATGATCTCATTCCTTTTTTTATGGCTGCCCATAGTTTCCATGGTGTATATGCTTACCACATTTTCTTTATCCGTCTGCAATGATGGGCATTTGAGTTGGTTACATGTTTTTGATATTGATAAATAGTGCTGCAGTAACGATATGTGTGCATGTGTCTTTCTAGGTAGAATGATTTATATTCTTTTGGGTACTATCCAGTATGGAATCGCTGCATCAAATTGTATTTTCTGGTTCCTAGATCTTGCAGAATCACCCACTGTCACTCCACAATGTTGAAGTATTTACATTCCCACTAGCAGGTAAAAGCTTCCTATTTCGCGCCCAGCCTCACCAGCATATATTGGTCCTTCTTTTAGATATTGCCGTTTTGATTTGACTGGTGTGAGATGGTATCTCATTGTGGATATACCTTATACAAAAATTAACTCAAGATGGATTAAAGATTTAAATGCAAAATCCAAAACCATAAAAACTCTAGAAGAAAACCTAGGCAATACCATTCAGGACATAGGCATGGACTTCATGATGAAAATGCCAAAAGCAATTGCAATGAGAGCCAGAACTGGCAAATGAGATCTAATTAAACTAAAGAGCTTCTGCATAGCAAAATTAACTATCCTCAGAGTGAACAGGCAACTTACAGAATGGGAGAAGATTTTTGCAATCTATACATCTGACAAAGGTCTAAGATCCAGAATATACATGGAACTTAACACAAATTTACAAGAAAAAAACAAACAACCCATCAAAAAGTGGGCAAAGGATATGAACAGTCACTTCTCAAAAGAAGACATTTATGTGGCAAATAAATATATGAGAAAAAGCTCAACATCACGGATCTTTAGAGAAAATTTATACCTATGACCGCAATTCACCACCATCATCTTCTAATCTATAAAGTTGAGAGGAGTGATCCAACTTCCAAATTTCAATCAGCATACATACCAATATAGGATGGCCATGCTGACATCTTTTAATTCCAATAAGTCAATTTTATAACTTATTGGAATTAAAGGCAAAAAATCAAGAGGTTTTATAAATGTTGCCAGACTATCAGAGAATTAATCACCTTCTTGTGAACACTCAACAACAAACACTGTAAAGCATTGCTCTACTTAGGGCTTTCTGGGGACCCATTGTCTCAGTACTGCCTGGATATAGGAACCATTACTTTTAATAAGGAAGAAAAAGAAGATAATATATACAGAAAGCATGGCTTCTAGAAAAATCCCATAGACTTAGGGAGAAATAAAATAATGATTGTTAATACTCTGATAGTTTTAAATATGTATGTAAATACTATAACATGTGATTCTAATTATGAAAATAAATAGTATGGTATAATATTATTGCAAAAATATTTTCAGTATTTTAAAAATGTTTCAGAACTGCCTAAAAAATGCCTTTAAGGCTAGGTGCAGTGGCTCATGCCTGTAATCCCAGCACTTTGGGAGGCCAAGATGGGCAGATTTCTTGAGTCCAGGAATTCAAGACCAGCCTGCGCAACATAGTAAGACCCTGTCTCTACACAAGAAAAATGCACCTGTAGTCCCAACTAGTTGGGAAGCTAAGACAGGAGCATCACTTGAGCCTGGGAGGCCGAGGTTGCAGTGAGCCATGATCACACCACCACACTCCAGCCTGGGCGACAGAGTAAGACTCTGTCTCTGAAAAAAAACAAATGCTTTTATATTATATGTCTCCACTTATTTCTGTAGCACTTACAAAGTACTTGATGTTCATTATAGCAATTCATTGTATACTTTAAAACTTATTTTTGCAGAATCTAAAGGAATGTGCACATCTCCTCCACTTATTAAACATGGAGTCATTATCAGTTCAATAGTAGACACCTATGAAAATGGCTCTTCAGTAGAATACAGATGTTTTGATCACCATTTCCTACAAGGATCTAGGGAGGCCTATTGTTTAGAGGGAACGTGGACTACACCACCATTGTGTTTAGGTATGTACTACTAAATATGCCTCTAACAAAGTAAAACTATATATTTTTAATTTGCTGTCATTTTTGAGGTAACGTAACACTAATATAATGCTAAATTTGCTACATTTGTGTTATTTTATTCATGTGCTTATTTCATCACTGGTTTCTATTCTTTCCTCTAGATCATAAATAACTATAGTTCAATTTATTCTAATAAATATTTATTAAAGGCAAACCACACATCAGGTTGGTGTGGGGCTATAAGTTGTATAAGTCATAGTGGTGTGAGTAAACATTAACAATTATCATTCATTGTGATTGGTACTATAATAGAAAACATTAGTACAATGGGGAAATAAAGAAATGGGCAACTCAATATGGAAAGATGAAGCAAGTTAATGTTTTACTAGCAAGGCATCCTAGTAAGAGTAACAACATTTATTAAGGCCCTCAGAGGCATAAAATAGCATATCTGTAAATAATAAGGAAATATTTTTTATTTCCAATTCTGGCTTTTATTTATCTCTCTTATGTTCTTTCACTGGCTAGGACTTCAGTACAATGTTGAATGGAAGAGGCAGTGGATATCTTTATTTGTTTCCCATTCTCACAAGTAAAACTTTCAATACTTCACCTCTATGTGTTGTTATAAATACTTTTTAAAAAATCAAGTTAAAGGTATAGAAACCTTTCTTTCTATTTTGCAAAAAATATTTTAAAGAATCTTCAGTGTTTAATTTTAGCAATATCTGTTGAAATAATTTCATGATCGTTACTGTTGTTTTTTCCCTGTAATTTAATGAATTATACTGCTTCTTTTGAATGTTAAAGCATGATTGTATTCCTGTGAGAAATTCCACAAGGTTGTGATAAATTATGCATATTATATGTTATATTTTTATTTATCAATATTTTGCTCATCTATTTTCATGAGAAAGACTGGTCGGTTATTTTCCTTTCTGGTTGATATCAAGTTTGTGCTGACCTCATCCCATGATTGGGAAGCGTTCCCTCTTTTCTGGTTTTCTGAATCGATGTTATTTCTACCTTAATAATTTTAAGAGTTAACCAGAGAAGCCATCTGAGACTTGAGTTTTTCTGTGAAAAGGCAAATTGACAGCTTCAATTTGTTTAACAAAGAACAGTAATTATTTCTTCTTCTATCAGTTTTGGTAGAAAGTGGCTTCTTGATTTGTTCATTACAACTACATTGTCAAATCCAGTAACATAAAGTAGTTATGACATCTCCCTATCCTCTTTCTGATGTTTTTATTGATGTATCTTTTATTATTACTTCTATTAACATGTATCTGTCTTGATATGCTTTACTAAGGGTCTACATATTTTACTAGTGTTTTCAAACAACCAACATTTGCATTTGTTGATTGATCAAATTTTGCTTTCTATTTTATTAATTATGCTATTATCTTTATTATTTTCTTTCTTCTATTTTCTTGGATTTCTTTTGTTACTCTTTTTCTGGCTTGTTTAGATGCATACATAGATTACTGATTTTCAGCATTTATATTTTTTCTAAAAAAATGAATTTAAAAATAGAAATTTCTCTCTGAGTACAACTTTAACTTCATCCAACCCATTTTATATCTTGGATTTTACTATCATTCAGCTCAAAATTTTATAGTATTCATTTTGATGCATTCTGTGTGCTCTGCATCATTTAGAAGTTTCTTTTAAAGTTCTGAATATTTAGGATTTTCTAGTTTTCTTTTGGTTATTGATTTCTAGTTTAATTCAATTAAGACATATTTTGAATTATATCTACACTTTAAAATTTGTTGATATTTGCTTTATAACAAGCATATATTTGCTTTAGGTAAATGTTATTTTTGTACTTGAAAAAAGTTAGCTTTGTCACTGTTGGGTTCACTGCTTTATATATGCAAATTGGATTGAATTTTTTTTTTTAT
>NW_016828873.1:530214-537934 GCF_001698545.2 Rhinopithecus bieti | reverse complement strand
GGGCAGTGTGGCCATTTTCACGATATTGATTCTTCCTATCCATGAGCATGGAATGCTCTTCCATTTGTTCTTGTCCTCTTCTATTTTGTTGAGCAGTGGTTTGTAGTTATCCTTGAAGAGGTCCTTCACATCCTTTGCAAGTTGGATTCCAAGGTATTTTATTCTCTTTGTAGTAATTGTGAATGGGAGTTCACTCATGATTTGGCTCTCTGTTTGTTATTGGTGTATAGGAATGCTTGTGATTTTTGCACATTGATTTTGTATCCTGAGACTTTGCTGAAGGTGCTTATCTGCTTAAGGAGATTCGGGGCTGAGACAATGGGGTTTTCTAAATATACAGTCATGTCATCTGCAAACAGAGATAATTTGACTTCCTTTTTTCCTAATTGAATACCCTTTATTTCTTTCTCTTGCCTGATTGTCCTAGCCAGAACTTCCAACACTGTGTTGAATAGGAGTTGTGAGAGAGCGCATCCTTGTCTTGTGCCAGTTTTCAAAGGGAATGCTTCCAATTTTTGCCTATTCAGTATGATATTGTCTGTTGGTTTGTCATAGATAGCTTTTATTATTTTGAGATACATTCCATCAATATCTAGTTTATTGAGAGTTTTTAGCATGAAGGCTGTTGAATTTTGTCGAAGACATTTTCTGCATCTATTGATGTAATCATGTGGTTTTTTCATTGGTTCTGTTTATGTGATGGATTATGTTTATTGATTTGCATATGTTGAACCAGCCTTGCATCCCAGGGATGAAGCTGACTTGATCATTGTGGATATGCTTTTTTACGTGCTGCTGGATTCAGTTCACCAGTATTTTATTGAGAATTTTTGCATTGATGTTCTTCATGGATATCAGCCTAAAATTCTATGTTTTTGCTATGTCTCTGCCAGGCTTCAGTATTGGGATGATGTTGGCCTCATAAAGTGAGTTAGGGAGGAGTCCCTCTTTTTCTGTTGATTGGAATCATTTCAGAATGAATGGTACAATCTCCTCTTTGTACCCCTGGTAGATTTTGACTGTGAGTCCGTCTGGTCCTGGACTTCTTTTGGTTGGAGGGCTATTAATTATTGCTTCAATTTCAGAACATGTTTTTGGTCTATTCAGAGATTCAACTTCTTCCTGGTTTAGTGTTGGGAGGGTGTATGTGTCCAGGAATTTAGCCATTTCTTCTAGATTTTCTAGTTTATTTGCATAGAGGTGTTTATAGTATTCTCTGATGGTAGTTTGTATTTCTGTGGGATTGGTGGTGATATCCCCTTTGTCATTTTTTATTATGTCTATTTGATTCTTCTCTCTTTTCTTCTTTATTAGTCTTGCTAGTGGTCTATCAATTTTGTTGATCTTTTCAAAAAACCAACTCCTGGATTCATTGATTTTTTGAAGGGTTTTTGTGTCTCTGTCTCCTTCAGTTCTGCTCTGATCTTAGTTATTTCTTGCCTTCTGCTAACTTTTGAATTTGTTCGCTCTTGCTTCTCTAGTTCTTTTAGTTGTGATGTTAGGGTGTTGATTTTAGATCTTTCCTGCTTTATCTTGTGGGCATTTAGTGTTATAAATTTCCCTCTACACACTGCTTTAAATGTGTCACAGAGAACAAATGTATCTTTGTTCTCATTGGTTTCAAAGAACATCTTTATTTCTGCCTTCATTTTGTTATTTACCCAGTAGTCATTCAGGAGCAGGTTGTTCAGTTTCCATGTAGTTGTGCAGTTTTGAGTGAGTTTATTAATCCTGAGTTCTAATTTGATTGCACTGTGGTCTGAGAAACAGTTTGCTGTGATTCCTGTTCTTTTACATTTGCTGAGGAGTGTTTTACTTCTAATTATGTGGTCAACTTTAGAATAAGTGCGATGTGGTACTAAGAAGAATGTATATTCTGTTGATTTGGGATGTAGAATTCTGTAGATGTCTATTAGGTCCACTTGATCCAGAGCTGAGTTCAAATCCTGGATATCCTTGCTAACCTTCTGTCTCACTGATCTGCCTAATGTTGACAGTGGGGTGTTAAAGTCTCCCGTTATTATTGAGTGAATGTCTAAGTCTCTTTGTAGGTCTCTAAGGACTTGGTTTATGAATCTGGGTGTTCCTGTATTGGGTGCATATATATTTAGGATAGTTAGCTCTTTCTTGTTGAATTGATCCCTTTAGCATTATGTAATGGCCTTCTTTGTCTCTTTTGATCCTGCTGGTTTACAGCGTGTTTTATCAGAGACTAGGATTGCAAGCTGTGCTTTTTTTTGCTTTCCATTTGCTTGCTAGATCTTCCTCCACCCCTTTATTTTGAGCCTATGTATGTCTTTGCACATTACATGGGTCTCCAGAATACAGCACACTGATGGGTCTTGACTCAATCCAATTTGCCAGTCTGTGTCTTTTAATTGGGGCATTTAGCCCATTTACATTTAAGGTTAGTATCATGATGTGTGAATTTGATCCTGTCATTATGATGTTAACTGGTTATTTTATGAGTTAATTGATGCAATTTCTTCATAGCATCAATGGTCTTTACAATATGGCATGTTTTTGCAATGAGTAGTACCAGTTATTCCTTTCCATGTTTAATGCTTCCTTCAGGAGCTCTTGTAAGGCAGGCCCAGTGGTGACAAAATCTCTAAGCATTTGCTTGTCTGTAAAGGATTTTATTTCTCTTTCACTTATGAAGCTTAATTTGGCTGGATATGAGATTCTGGGTTGAAAATTCTTTCTTTAAGAATGTTGAGTATTGGCTTCCACTCTCTTTTGGCTTGTAGAGTTTCTGCCGAGAGATCTTCTGTTAGTTTGATGAGGTTCCCTATATGGGTAACCCAACCTTTCTCTCCAGCTGCCCTTAACATTTCTTTCTTCATTTCAACCTTGGTGAATCTGACAATTATGTGTTTTGGAGTTGTTCTTGTCGAGGAGTATCTTTGTGGTATTCTCTGTATTTCTTGAATTTGAATGTTGGCCTACCTTGCTAGGTTAGGGAAGTTTTCCTGGATAATATCCTGAAGAGTGTTTCCTAACTTGTTCCATTCTCTCCATCACTTTCCAGTACAGAAATCAAACATGTATTTGGTCTTTTCACATAGTCCCATATTTCTTGGAGGCTTTGTTCATTTCATTTCACTCTTTTTTCTCTAATCTTGTTTTCTCGCTTACTTAATTTGATCTTCAATCACTGATACCTTTTCTTCCATTTGATCAAATTGACTATTGAAGCTTGTGCATGTGTCATGAAGTTCTCGTGCTGTGTTTTTCAGCTCCATCAGGTCATTTAAGGTCTTCTCTACAGTTTTTATTCTAGCTCGTCATTCATCTAACCTTTTTGCAAGGTTTTAGTTTCCTTGTGATGGGTTAGAACATGCTCCTTTAGCTCGGAGAAGTTTGTTATTACCAACCTTCTGAAGACTACTTCTGTCAGCTCGTCAAACTCATTCTCTGTCCAGTTTTGTTCCCATGCTGGTAAGGAGCTGCAATCCTTTGGAGGAGAAGAGGCCTTCTGGTTTTTGGAATTTTCATCTTTTCTGCTCTGGTTTCTCCCCATCTTTGTGGATTTTAATCTACATTTGGTCTTTGATGTTGGTGACCTACAGATGGTATTTTGCTGTGGATGCCCTTTTTGTTGATGTTGATGCTATTCCTGTCTGTCTGTTAGTTTTTCTGCTAACAGTCAGACCCCTCAGCTGCAGGTCTGTTGGAGTTTCCTGGAGGTCTACTCCAGATCCTGTTTTCCTGGGTATCACCAGTGGAGACTGCAGAACAGCAAACATTGCTGCCAGATCCTTCCTCTGGAAGCTTCATCCCAGGGGGGCTCCTGCCTGTTTGAGGTATCTGTTGGCCCCTACTGGGAAGTGTCTCCCAGTTAGGCTACATGGAGGTCAGGGACCCGCTTGAGGAGGCAGTCTGTCCATTCTCAGAGCTTGAACACCATGCTGAGAGAGCCACTGCTCTCTTCAGACCTATCAGAGAGGACCATTTAAGCCTGCAGAAGCTCTCTGTTGCCTTTTGTCTTGCCATGCCCTGTCCCCAGAGGTGGAATTTAGAGAGGCAGTAGGCCTTGCTGAGCTGTGGTGGGCTCTGCCCAATTCGAGGTTCCTGGCCGCTTTGTTTCCACTGTGAGCTACTCAAGCCACAGCAATGGCAGATACCACTTCCCGCAGTGAAGCTGCAGCATCGCAGGTTGATCTCATACTGCTGCACTAGCAGTGAGCAAGGCACCGTGTGTGTGGGACCCACCAAGCCAGGCAAGGGAGGATATCTCCTGGTCTTCCGATTGCTAAGACCATGGGAAAAGCACAGTATTTGGTCAGAAGTGTACCGTTTCTCCAGGTGCAGTCTGTCACGGCTTCCCTTGGCTAGGAAAGGTAAATCCCCCGACCCCTTGCGCTCCCAAGTGTAGCGATGCCCCATCCTGCTTCAGTTCACCCTCTGTGGGGTGCACCCACTGTCTAGCCAGTCCCAATGAGATGAACCAGGTACCTCAGTTGGAAATGCAGAAATCACCCGTATTCTTTGTCTATCTTGCTGGGAGCTGCAGACCGGAGCTGTTCGTATTCGGCCATCTTGGAACCGACCCATATATATGTAGATATACACACACACATACATACATATATGCATATATATACATACACACACACACACACACACACACACACACATATATATATATATAGAGAGAGAGAGATTTGTTTCTAAGGAACTCCAGCCTGGGCAACAAAGGAGAAACAGTCTCTGTCTCTCTCTCTCAATATCTCTGTATCTATGTAGACACATCTAAAAATGTATATATATTTTATATATAATTTTTTTTATAGAGACAGGGTGTGTGCCACCACATCAAGCTATTTTTTTATTTTCATTTTTTATGGAGATGAAATCTCCTTATGTTGCCTAGGGTGGTCTATCGATAGATAGGTAGATGGATATATATAGAGAGAGACAGGGTCTCATTTGTTGCCCAGGCTGGAGTGCCCTGACCTTGGGCTTAAATGACCTCTCACCTCAGCCTCTTTAGTAGTTGGGACCACACCTAGCAAATTTTTAGATTTTTCTTTTTTTTTTTGTAGAGACGGGGCATGCGCCACCACACCCAGCTATTTTTTTTATTTTTATTTTTAGTGGAGATGGTGTCACTTTATGTTGCCCAGAGTGGTCTTGAGTTCCTGGGCTCAAGTGATCCTCCTGCTTTGGCCTTCCAAAGTGCTGGATTACAGATATAAGTCATGGTGCCCAGCTTGTTCTCTATTATTTTTTCTTTTTAAAAATATTTTTACTTTCTTATGGATAAATCTATTTTTTGTTAAACTAGTTCATCCTCTATTAGCTGGTTAGTTATACTTTCCTGTCATTTTTTCTTAACCATTATCATAGAGATTATATCATACAATCTTTATTAATTCAATCCAATATATATTAGAACTTTTATCACTTCTCTAGGACTTTAAAACACTAATTATTTACTCTTCCAACATTTTGTATTACTATATCATGTATTTTAATTCTACATGTATTTTAAATCCAAAAAATATGATTGACATTATTGTTTTGTCCAACTATCTTCTTTTAGATTTACCTATATATGTATCAATGCATTTTCTCCTCATCTTTTCCTGTTTTTCTCTGTTTCTCACTGGGATAATTTTACTTTTGCTTGAAAACTATTATTTCTTTATTATTTTTTCAGTTTTTTTAAAGTCTGCAAATGTCTTTATTTTCCTTCAATTTTGAAGGATATTTTTGCCTGATATAGATTTCTAGCCTAGCCCTTATTTTCTTTCAGTGCTTTAAAATCTGTTATTTTGGCTGGGTGCAGTGGCTCACGCCTGTAATTCCAGCACTTTGGGAGGCCGAGGTGGGCAGATCACGAGGTCAGGAAATCAAAACCATCCTGGCTAACATGGTGAAACCCTGCCCCTACTAAAAATACAAAAAAAGTTAGCGGGCATGGTGGTGGGCGCCTGTAGTCCCAGCTACTCGGGAGGCTGAGGCAGGAGAATGGCATGAACCTGTGAGACGGAGCTTGCAGTGAGCCAAGAATCGGCACTGCACTCCAGCCTGGGCGACAAGCAAGACTCCATCTCAAAAAAAAAAAAAGTGTCATTTCATCCTTTTCTGGTTTTGTAGTTTTGTTAAATAATCAAATGCCATTCTTAATAATACTTTTGAATGTAATGTATCGTTTTTTTTTCTCTGCTGTTTTTAACATTTCTCTTTGTTTTTAATCTCAGCAAATTATTTATGTTGGTCTAGATGTGGGTTTCTTTGTACATTTTATTCTTCAAGTTAGTAGCATTCCTTGAATCTTGATGTGCTTGATAGCCTTCATGGGTTTTAGAAATGTTTGGCTAATATCTTTTAAAGTGTACATTTCCCACTCCTTGGCTGTGATTCCATGATACATATATTACATCTTTTTGCTATGCCATTGTCTCTTTAAATCTATATTTTCTCTGATTTTCTTCTTGTTTTACAGTAGTAATTTTTTTGGTAATTTTCTCGTTGTATCGTTTCTTTGTTTCAATTTCGCAATTTTCTTCTGGTTTAATAATCCTCTCTTTAGATGTATCCGATCTGCTTTAAACTCATCTTTTGAGTTCTCAATTTCAGCGATTATCTTTGCATTTCTATTTCATATTTTCTTTTTGTAGCTTTGAGTTATTTGATGAAAGATCATATCTTAACATCAACTTCTTGAACATATAATTCATACTTTTTATTAAGGCTTATCTGCAAACTCCAATATCTGGAACTATTTTCTAGCCCCAAATTCTTGATATTTTTGTTAACAGTTGATTGAATTTCAAATATTATATATGGAAAATTTTAGGAGGTTTGGATGATGTCAACTTACTCCAAAGAATACTCATCTCATCCTCTGGCTGATGATTAGGGTAGAGGCAGTTGGTTTCAATACAATGTGAAATAAAGCTTTCTCTACATTTGTTTTCAGACCTCTGTTTGCCTTTTCTCACAGACCGTAACTCTCCAGGGCTCTTCACAGAGAGTTTGTTTGTTGTGTTTATTAAAGCTTTTTCTCCTTGAATGTCTCTGATATTACTGGAAGACTGCCAAATGCCCACTGTAAGTTTGTATTTACTTTCTGCTTGGTTTCTCATCCTATGACTCTATACAAGTCAGGCATAAGCAGTACCTCAGGGAAAAGCTAGCGCAGAGCCTCAAGCTCATATCTCTACACCTTCTATCCTTCTAAGTTCTTTCCTTTTCAAGTCCTGCTGCCTTGGTTTACCAAATTCTCATTTTCCTGTCTTCAACTCTATGATGAGATTTTCACAAGTTCTGCTGGTTCTATGCCTATCCTGGCCATTCTCTATCACCTAATCTCTCAGACTTAGAGTCAACGATCACCTCAAGACAAAAAATGGCACATAGAATTTTTTTGACAGACTCTCCTTCTGTCGCCCAGGCTGGAGTGCAGTGGCGCGATCCCGCCTCACTGCAACCTCCACCTCCCAGGTTCAAGCAATTCTTCTGCCTCAGCTTTCCTGAGTAGCTGGGATTACAGGCAAGTGCCCCATGCCTGGATTTATTTTATTTTATTTTATTTTATTTTATTTTATTTTATTATTTATTTATTTATTGAGACGGAGTTTCGCGCTTTCGCCCAGACTGGAGTGAAGTGGCGCAATCTCGGCTTACCTCCACCACCCCTTCCCCTGCCGTCACCAGGTTCAAGTGATTCTCCTGCCTCAGCCTCCAGTAGCTGGGATTAGAGGCACCC
>NW_016828873.1:478406-526705 GCF_001698545.2 Rhinopithecus bieti | reverse complement strand
AGTGCAGTGGCGCGATCCCGCCTCACTGCAACCTCCACCTCCCAGGTTCAAGCAATTCTTCTGCCTCAGCTTTCCTGAGTAGCTGGGATTACAGGCAAGTGCCCCCATGCCTGGATTTATTTTATTTTATTTTATTTTATTTTATTTGTATTTTATTTTATTGTATATTTTGTTTTATTTTATTTTATTTTATTTTATTTTATTTTATTTTATTTTATTTTATTTTCAGTAGAGACGGGGTTTTGCCATGTTGGCCAGGCTGGTCTCAAACTCCTGACCTCAGATGATCCACCCGCCTTGGCCTCCCAAAGTGCTGGGATTACAGGAGTGAGCCACCGCGCCCAGCCTCACATAGATGTTTAACTCAGCTGAATACATTTTTTCCAGAACCTTAGTTCCTTGACTAAGTTCCTTGGAGGTTTTCTGATACCTTGAAATGCTTGCTTGTTTCCCTGTTTTCATATTTTGGTTTCTTAGTAGAAGTGCTGGTTTGATATAATCTACTCTGTGGTAGCCGAGTTTGGTATGATCTACTGTGTCGTAGCCGAGTTTGGTATGATCTACTCTGCCACAGCTGAAAGTTAAAGGTCCATGAATCAACTTTTAAATTTCTTTTAATTTAAATCTCATGTTTTGTAGAACAATGGCATCCTAAATTATAGCACTACTTGACTTCATTTTCACAACTATTTTGTAATGACTGTAGTAATTCTTGTTCATTTTTAGCGCCTGTAGCACTTCCGGCATAACGTTTGACACATAGGCATTTAATAAGTAGTTGCTGAAAAAAATAACTGAACACAGTACTCTCAGCAGCGGTTTCACTTTCTGGGGTTTCAGTTACCTGCTGTAAACTGCAGTCTGAAAACGTTAAATTGAAAATTTCAGAAATAAACAGTTTATACATTTTAAATTCTGCACTGAGTAGTATAATAAAATCTCATGCCTTTCCGTCTTTCCTGCCCAAGGTATGCTAAAAAGAAGCATAAAGTGCTTCTTTTAAGTGAAAAGGTGGAAGTTCTCAACTTAAAAAGAAAAGAAAAATAAATGTGTGCTGAGGTTGCTAAGATCCATGGAAACAATGAGTCTTCTATCTGTGAAAGTGTAAAGAAAGAAAGAAAAAGAAATCCGTGCTAGTTTTGTTGTTGCACCTCAGACTGCAAAAGTTACAAGCCACAGTGTATAACAAATGCTTAGTTGAGGTGGAAGAGGAGTTAAATTTGTGGACAGAAGACATGAACAAAAATGTGTTCCAAATGGATGACAATAGGGTTTGGCATTATCTGCAGTTTCAAGCATGCATTGAGGTTCTTGAAATGTATCCCCTGCAGGCAATCAGAGAGGGCATACTAAATAAGTTTGTTAATGTACTACAGGTATGTGATTAATATGCCATATTATCAACTCTGAACCTTTTTACCTGTCTCAGAAGTTATTCCTTAATGCTAGGTCATCTAGGAGACAAATAAGGACACAAGGACACAAGAAATCCCATTTTCTGAAATAATCTGATATTTGATGTTTTAGAAATATTAATGTTTTTATTCTGGGAAAAAAAATCAAAGAGTTTTTTTGTGTGTGTGTATCCTAATACATACTTTAAGGTTCTCTTTTGTTTAGTATACATGGGAAAGGACACAATTCTACTTTCCATGCTTAGAATTTAAAATGTCTTAATCCAGGCCTGATATTTCTTAACTAGATATTTTAAAGAGAAGTAACTGTTAACCATTTTGGATGGCATGAGGTTATAAAGCTTTGGTCAGTGTTGAGAATCTAGTTCATGTCAATATTTCCATAAAATGTTATTTATACAGCAATTAATAATTTGTCTCATGATAATTTTATTTGAACTTTCTGAAGAATGAAAAGGGAAAAGAGCATGATATCAATGATCATTAGTAACTGTCAGTGCTTCCCCAAAATACCTCTTTTGTTTGTTTGCTATCTTTGAAAAAGCTAATAACATAAAACTAAGTAACTGGCAGAAAATACCTTTTCCCCAAATCCAGGACCACAGAGAGAAATGGCTCACTGTTTTCTGTGAGATTTGAATGTATTTTATGACTCAAATATTAATTCTAATTAACTGACTTGCTACTCTTATATCTGAGAATTTTAAGGTCCTCATGAGTACACAATACAATGATTCCTGTTCGTACCAAGATGTAACAAGATAGTTTTCTTCTTTTCTTTCTTTCTTTTTTTTTTTTTTTAATCTTGTTGTTGTTCCCAGAGCCATGCACATTATCTTTTGCTGAAATGGAAAAGAATAATTTACTTCTGAAATGGGATTTTGACAATAGACCACATATTTTGCATGGTGAATATGTTGAGTTCATTTGTAGAGGAGATACTTATCCAGCTGAATTATATATTACCGGATCTATACTTAGAATGCAGTGTGACAGAGGGCAGTTAAAATATCCAAGATGTATTCCAAGACAAAGGTAAGAAGAGGCTTTCATCTATAGGTATGTTTTTTTTTGGTCAGATTGTTATTCAACATTTCAGAAATGTTATGTTCTATACCACTCTTACTTTATGGCAACTGGAAAGAAAAAATAATAATATTTTCTTCATTTTTTTTACACTAAGCAAACAACTGGAAGTGGTAATGAATTCAACAGGCCTTCTGAATTGTCTGAAGTGAAAGCAACGTTTGCCATTTGATATTTGTGACACTTTGGCAAATGGAAAAATAAATCAATTTATATGTGTAATATTTAAATGTGCAAAAATTAACCTATATGTTCTGTGATAAGGACAAAATCACACTTTCTCCTACTTCTCAATCTAATTTCATGCACTACTAATAAAGTTTGGAAAATATGGCATTTATTTTCAGAACCACATTTTTATGTAACTTTTGGAAATCACGTACTAAAGTGTTTCCTCATACTACAATTTAAAAAATACATCTTCTGCTACTTACAAGAAATAATTTAACTATTTTCTTAGAGAAATGTTAAAAAAAGTATAATAAAATTATGTAAACCATTTTGTAGGATCAGAATTTTAACCGTTTTTGAAGACACTATATACAGAAAATGGAAATTATATTTTTTGTTCAATTAAGAATATTAAAAATATAAGTAGTGGCAAAGTGCATGTGGTCCTGTTTTAAAAATTGCAAACAATGAACTATATGAATTACCTAAAGCCAGCTTTTTAGATGCTTTGACTGCTCTAATTAAAAAAATGTGTAAAAGACACACAATAGTGGGAAAATTTTTTATTTTTATTTCTAATTGTGGTAAAATCAGGGTGGAAAAAATTTTATATGCTATTTAAATGTTTTGGTACAGTATGAATTTCTCACTTTCAAAAAAAAGGTAAACATGTAGAAAAATATTTACAAAATGGTGAGTAGTGTAGTAAATAATATTGAGTTTTTAAAAGGGAACTGGTGGTATTATTTACTAAGTAAGATAATTTGTTCTTAGTAGTACTTAATAAAAACAATGACTATATGAAAAATTGAAAGGCTAAGATTGTAATAAACACTTGACTACAATTGATGCTTATTTCAAAATCTCTCTTTTTCCCCTCAAGGACTCTGTCTTATCAAGAACCCTTAAGAACATAGAATTGAATGGCAGAAAGAGGAGTCATATTTCAATATATCATGAAATTCTTTATAAAACATAATTTTGAGGAAGTATGTTAAGTTAAAACTTCTGAGTTTTCCTTGCTTAAATATTTGAATCTAAATTGTTTGTGCTGAACATTTCTTTATTTATAAATAAAACCAATAAATGTTGTTTAATTTTTAGTTTGTATAATTTGATGTAGAATGTAATCTCTTTTGTATGTCTTCCATCTGTTACAAATTAATCTACACATCAAAATATTTTCATTTCCTAATGCCCATTGACTAGACTATATCATTGCTTTCAATATACTGTATGTGCAAAAATTTTACATTCACATTCATTATCATCTTTATTAATATTAAGGCTTTTGTTACCCTTAATTCAAAGTTTATGTCAATATTAAAGGGCCAAACACACTAGAGATAAGAAACTATATGCTGTATTAGAGGATCTGCTTTATTAAAAGCAGAAGAGACTGCCCTTCGGACTTTCTAAATGTAAAAAAACTTTTAAAATTAACTGTAATATTTGCTACCAGGTTAATAACCAAATTGTTTATAAGGTAGTATACTACCATATTTGAACATGTGCTCAAATATTGTTAAAAGACACAGTTAAAGAAAGAATGACTCTTGGAATTTTATTTTATTTATTTATTTATTTTGAGATGGAGTCTCGTTCTGTTGCCCAGACTAGAGTGCAATGGGATGATCTTGGCTCACTGCAACTTTCGCCTCCTGGATTCAAGCAATTCTCCTGCCTCAGCCTTCCGAGTAGCTGGGATTACAGGTGTGTACCACCACACCCAGCCACTTTTNAAATGTAAAAAAACTTTTAAAATTAACTGTAATATTTGCTACCAGGTTAATAACCAAATTGTTTATAAGGTAGTATACTACCATATTTGAACATGTGCTCAAATATTGTTAAAAAGACACAGTTAAAGAAAGAATGACTCTTGGAATTTTATTTTATTTATTTATTTATTTTGAGATGGAGTCTCGTTCTGTTGCCCAGACTAGAGTGCAATGGGATGATCTTGGCTCACTGCAACTTTCGCCTCCTGGATTCAAGCAATTCTCCTGCCTCAGCCTTCCGAGTAGCTGGGATTACAGGTGTGTGCCACCATGCCCGGCTTTTTTTGTATTTTTAGTAGAGTTGACGTTTCACCATGTTGGCCAGGCTGGTCTCAAACTCCTCATCTCAGGTGATCCACCTGCCTCGGCCTCCCAGGACTCTTGGCATTTTTACATTTTACACTTTCAAGTCTTTTTTTTAGATTAGATGATTTTTGGAATTATATGGATTACAAAATCTGAAATAAGAGCATCCTACAAGCATCAAAAAATGACTGTCAATATTATCAAGGTCTATTAGAGACATGAAACAGCAGCATTGTCACTTTTTCATCTGAAGTGAGAGTTGTACTTCCAATTGTTATTTCAGCTCATTCATAAGCACATGTAATAGCAGTAGTACCCAGATACTAGGACCCCTATTAGGATTGGTTGTTGGTATTAGAACAAGTTTTCCTTTCTAGAAACTATTCAGTTATTCTAACTCAAGATCTGTTTCTCCTTATAATGATATTCTCAAATGCCCAAAGGACAATTCTCTACTGCTGGGTATGAAATAGCTTCTTTCGGAAATGACGCCACAGCTGACCTAACTCTGTGGATTAAAAAAGTATTAATTCATTCAATGTTAAACATGTATATTTCAGAACTGTCCTTGAGTTCATAGTCATTATTTTAATTAATCTCCTGTAGTAGGTTCCCACAGTGGATCCCACAAAAATGGAAATTTAATTAAAATTAAATATCAACAGAAAAGCAGTATTCTTTTTAAATAAATTCATCAATCTATCAATTAAATAACATTATTAAGCACCTGCTCTATCCCATGGAACATGCTGGGTAGTGCAGGATTCAAAATGATTAAAATTCTCCTTGTTATTTTTCAAAGAACGCAAAGTAATGACCTACTTACTTAGTAAAAGAGATAAACTTGTACTAGTGATTGCAAGCTCAAAATGGGTGATGATTGTGGCTTATCTAGTGATATTTCTAGTGAACTGGAGATGGCATGCACTGTTTAACCAGGACAACTACTTCGCTCAAGGTGAATTATTGTCATGGGGGAATATTGTGTCCAGTATCGCCATATGTTTTGATTTGTTAATTGTGAAATGTACTGATTTTTATTTGTTGAGAGGAGATAAAAAATTCTTTAGGCAGTGCAGCTCAAAGTAAACTCCACATGCTAAAGAAATAAAAATTTTGAAAAGTGCAACAGTGGAAGCACGTACAAAGTAAAGTGGCGGCACAAAGTAAGTAATATTTAACTTTTTTTTTTTTCTTTGTATGAGTGTGGTAGGGGAAGCATCTTGGAAAAAAGTAAAAGTAAGTCTAGGTTTAAAAGACTTTAAGAAAAGACATTTCAAGTAGAAGGAATAGCATATGCAAAGTCAAAGCTCATACTTTATGCCAGGCATTACACTAACCACTGAAAATAAAACAATGAATAAGACACACACTGTTTCTGCTCTTGTGAAGCTTGTCTCTCGGAGCGGAGGAAAGATGTAAGCAAATCCCTACGAAATGAGGCATGGCAGCAAAGACCCCATCATTGTCAGTAAACACCACATGATACTGCCTGGCACTGGGTGTTTAAAAAGTCTTCAGTGAGGAAGTGATATGTAAGTGATATATAGGCTGAGATTGGATGGGAGAAAATATAAGAATTCATGTAGAAAAAGAACATGAAAACAGCAAAGAACATGACGTTTCCAAGAAGCTAATAAAAATCCGGTACTGACTCAGTGGAAAGGGGTGAAGGACAGAGAGCAGTAAATGAAATTTGGAGAGGTTGAAGCCCTGATTGTGAAGGCCTTTGTAGGTCAAATTAAAGATTTTGGAAGTCACTAAATGGAATTCGATGCTTACTGGGAATTTTTTAAAGACATCACTGACTGTAATATGGAGAGACTGATTGGAAGGGAAAAAGGTGTAGGCAAAGAGAAATCACTGAGGAAAATAAGGCAATCATCCAGCAAAGATAAGGTAGTCACTTACACTGGTGGCAGCAGCAGGATGGTACAAACTAAGCTGAAATAAGATATTTAGCATGTGACATCACTATAATGATAATTGATTAGATGTGGGGGACAGTGAGGCAGAGAAAAGAGTTCAGGAGAACTCCTAGGTTTTGGCTTGACTAAGTGAATGGGATGGCCATGTAAATGTGATAGGAAGAATGGGAAGGAGAAGCAATGGGAGGGAGTGCAGATTAGCATGAAGAGTTTTATTAATAATTTTGGAAATGTGTTTTTGAGGTATCTGTGAGATAGGCAAGTGAAAAGACTAAGTAAGCACTTTATTCTTTTTTTTTTTTTTTTTTGTAGACAGAGTCTCGCTCTGTCGCCCAAACTGGAGTGCAGTGACACCGTCTCAGCTCACTGTAATCTTCTCCTCCTAGGTTCAAGTGATTCTTGAGGACGTACTTGATTCTTAGGGTTGTTGCTTTGATGAACTACTTAGATTTCCTTCAGAAACATAAAGACTTCTTTTCCAGCTACTGGAAAAGCATTGTTTTTTTATATATAAGTGAGCTATATATTACATAGCATACTGTATATATTGTTGTAGGACTTACATTTTCACCCAAAATAAAATAAGCTACTATCATGTCAGCATATATAGGTTGGCTTTATTCTCTATAATAACTGAATAGCATTTTATAAACCAGGGGTAACATAATTTATTTAATTATTCTTTCATTAATGGACTTTTCAATTGTTTTATCTTCCTTATATTCTTTCTTTTACTTTTCCTTTTTCTGTCCTTCCTTTCCTTCATTTCTTCCTTCGTAGGTTATAGGTGGGAGTCAAATAATAAAATGTAAAACTGAAATAGAATAGTAGAATTCTAAACACATTTAAAAGAACCAATATAAACACCAAGAAAGATCTTAACATTGAATAAACTTAGAAGATGGAGGAGTTGGAAAGAAGGAGAGGAAAGAAAGAAGTTGTAAGCCAATTTTATTTTTTTAATGATAACAACAAACAGACATTGCCCTAAATCTGTGGAAGTAGGATATTATTTTAAAATCATAACATAAGTAAACTACCTAAAAATACCCATTTTCCTAAATAGCAAAATAAAGGTAAAAATTACTGTAACAGCAGCAATGGCAGCAATATAATGAACAATGAAAACAGACCATATAGTGAAAAGTTTTAAAAAGCTGTATCTGCACACACTATAGATATAAAAAACCTATAAAATTCTTATAATGAACTTAAATCTTCTATTAGAAAAGAGTTTTCTTATTGGTTCCAAAGCAAAACCCAGCTCAGTGTTGTCTGCAAAAGGCACAACTAAAACTAACTTCTTCAAAATAGTTAAAAAGAAAACAAGGGGTAGAAAAAAGTACATTGAGTAAGGATCAAAGGACAGAATCAGCAAAGTGAGAAAGCCACCCGCGAAAGAGGAGAAAATATTTAAAAGTCATATATTTCATCAGTGGTTTTTATCCAGAATATATAAAAAACTCTCACAACTCAAAATAAGAAGGCAAATAACAGCATATAAAAATGAGTGAGGGGCCGGGCGCAGTGGCTTATGCCTGTAATCCCAGCACTTTGAGAGGCCGAGGCGGGTGGATCACCTGAGGTCAGGTTATTGCAGGAATCTGCTTTCATCTGCTGTGAGATTTACCACAAAGTTATAAAAAATACTTTGCTTGGCTGGGCGTGGTGGCTCACACCCATAATCCCAGCACATTGGGAGGCCGAGGAGGGTGGATCATCTGAGGTCAGGAGTTTGAGACCAGCCTGACCAACGTGGCAAAACCGCGTCTCCACTAAAAATACAAAAATTAGCTGGGCGTGGTGGCACATACCTGTAATTCCAGCTACTTGGGAGGCTGAGGCAGTGGAATGGCTTGAATCCGGGAGGCGGGGTTGTAGTGAGCTGAGATGGCGTCATTGCACTCCAGCCTGGGAAACAAGAGTGAAACTCCATCTCCAAAAAAAAAAAAAAAAAAAGAAAAAAAGAAAAAAAATGAGTGAAGAATATAAATAGGTATTTCTTCAGCCAAGATATACAAATAGCCAATAAACACATGAAAAGATGCCCAACACTAATCATTAGGGAAATGTATATCAAAACCACAGTAATGATATAGGTAATCTTGTTAAATTATATAAGCCAGTTACATTAAGAAAATATTATTATATTATATAATATTGTATTAAAAGTATTATTTTACTCATATGAGATACCGAGCATTGACAATTTATATGGACAGAAAGTAGAATGGTGGTTGCCAGGAGTCGGAAGGAGAGGGAAATGATAAGTTGTTTAGTGGGTTCAGAGCTTTAGTCTTACAAGAGGAAAATAATTTTGGAGATGGATGCTGGTTATGGTTGTACAATAATGCGAATGTAGTTAATGCCACTAAACTACACACTTAAAAATGGTTAGGATGGTAAATTTTAATTTACATGTACTGTACCATAACTGCACTTTTTAAAAAAAGTACATTATTTAAAAGTACAACCAATTTAAACAACAACAAAAAATAAAAGATACTAGACTTGATAAAGTGAAAACCCTGCCATAAACAATAAATTAATCAAAGAAGGACCTTTTATAAAACCTTAATTGCAAAAGGAGACACAATTCAGTTTTAAGTATCTATAATAAATCAATGTAATGGTAAATTTCATAAAGCAGAAACTATACAAGACAGGAAATAGGAAGAAAATTTAATAAAATTTATTATCTAAAACATTTCAAGTGAACAAAATATTAGTCAAAGTTATAGAAGATTCGAACAATCAATACTTTGTATCTTATGGATCTATATCAACACTGTTCCCTAATAATAAAGAATATGCTTATTTTTAGGCATACATAAAACAGTTGTAAAAACTTGCCATATATGTTAAGTCATAAAGAAAATCTACTTAAATTCCACGTAAATTAATATAGGTCACATTTTCTGATCATAGTACAACACATTTAAAACTTAAGCACAACAGAAAGGCTATTTTCCCTGGAAATGTACAAACTTTCTATTAAGCAACTCTGGGGTCAAAAAAGAAATATAAACTAAAATGACAGAATTTCTAGGAAACAATAATGAAAACATTGCATATCAGAATTTATAGGATATAACTGAAGCAGTATTCAGAGTAAACTATTAGCTTAAAATATATCAATCAATATAAAAATGAGAATAAATAATTCTAAACAAATAAATCTGAAAACTATAGAAAGAACAATAAAGAAAGCCAAAGAGAAAAAGGAAGAAGATAATACAACTAAATACAAACCTTAAGGAACTAGGAAACACAAAAGTAGTATATAAAAGTCTGAATTTTTAAAAAAGATAAAATAGAAAGATACAGATGAAACAAATATAAATAACAAGAAATAATATGGGGTAAATAACTTCTCAACTAACTGAAAATTGCCTTCTACACTTATTTATTTATTTTAATCTGAAATATATGTAAGTTTGGGAACATGTATTGGGAACACATGTATGTTTAGTGAATATTCACTATTCCCTCCTTCTTGGAAAACTGCTTTTTTGTGGCTTTTATCATTCCACTTTCTCCTGATTATGCTTCTACGTTTCTGATTACTATTCTTGATCCTGTACATGGTCTTTTTACTCCCATTTCTGCCCATTAAATAAAGTTTGCACTATTTAGGGTTTCATCATCTGCTTTTTGCCCTTCTCAATCCACATCTTTTCCCAAACTTCTTCTCACAGGTTCAGACTCATATGTAACCTCATGAAAGTGAAGTAATAAACACTGAATTTATGTTACCACTCCCCTGACTCCCCCGCCTCTCTCTCTGTCTCTATCTCTCCCTCCTCTTGCTATGGATATAAGCATTCATCTAATCATGAATGTTATAAGCCTGACTTTTGTCCTGATTCCTTTCTCCACTTTGTTCCCATACCACTTTTATTCAATCACTAAATCCTGCTAATTTTACCTGTGAAATAATTCTTGAATTTACAGTTTCTTTCATTTTTACTACCATGGCTGTGGTTTAGGTTCTAATAGTCTTACTCTTGGACTAATGAAATAGTCTACTCCTACTTTATGTGTCTGCCTCTAGTCTTGCTTCTCTCTGAATCATGTTTCACATTACTTTCAGAATAACCTACTAAATGCAAACTTTCTTCATCTCTAGTCTACCTAAAACCCTGCAAAGTCTCTGCATTCCCTTTAGGACAAGCCTAAACTTTTTATTCTAGCACGTAGTTCCTCTGTAAATTGTCTCTTTTCTATCACGTTGCTGTTATTACAGTGTGCTCTTTATCCTCAACAATATACGTTTACTTAATATTTCTTTTCATACAAAATGTGTTTTTTCATCTCTGCATATTGGTAGTTTGATTTCCTCTGCTAAGAATGTTATACTTATTCCCAACAACTCTCACTCAGCTACTGAGAGTCAGATCACAGTCATCTCCTTAAGAAAGCCATTCCTGACTCTCCTTCCCCCAGATTGGGTGATATGCTAATCGACCCTCCTTGAAAACATTTATATTGTGGCATTTCTCATTATATATTATATATGCAGTTGTGTATATAACATGTATGTGTATATATTAATATATATTTATTCTACGTATATAATACACACACACATATAGTTGTTTGAACAAAATCTTTTTTTTTTTTTAACTTGAGTTGATTTTCAAAATGTTATTATGGTAAGAAAACTTATATGAGAGCTACCCTCTAAAATTTTTTTAAGTGCACAATATAGTATTTTGACTATAGGTACAATGTTGTACAGCAGATCTCTAGATCTTATTAATTTAGTTTATCTCAAACTTTTTGCCTATTGACTAGTAACTCCTCATTTTCCCCTCCACCTCCCCCAGTAACCACCATTCTACTTATTGATTCTGTGATTTTGACTCATATAAGTAGAATCATGCAGTATTTTTCTTTCTGTGTCTCATGGTGTATTGAAAAGTTCTGCTTATGACTGTCTATCTCCACAAGCCCCTTAGTGCCTTGAAAGAGGAAAGTGTGTTTTACGTTTTCATCCTATAAAGCTGATGCAGTCCATTGCATATAGTAGCTACATTGTTTCCTGAATAAAACAGAAAATTGTCACAATGGGCTTAAAATTTCTATTTTAAAGTATTTCTATTTAAAACTTTTAATGTAATTATAACACTAATTACATAGTCACTAAACATTTTCTCTATTAACTAGATACCTAACATTTTCCTTTCTGTGTTGCCTTCTTACTCTGCTTTTTGCTTTTTTTTTTTTTTTTTTTTTGTCAGAGTCTTGCTGTGTCACTCAGACTGGAGTGCAGTGGTGCCAACACAACTCACTGCAGCCTCTACCTCCTGAGCTTAAGTAATACTCCTACTTCAGCCTCCTGAGTAGCTAGGACCACACGTGTGTGCCACCACACCCGGTTAATTTTTGCTTTTTGTAAAGGTGGGGTTTAGCCACATTGCCCAAGCTGGTCTGGAATACCTAAGCTCAAGCAATCTGTCTGCCTTAGACTCTCAAAGTGCTGGGATTACAAGCATAAGTCACCATGTTGGCCATTTTTTCTTTTTTATTTACCCATATTTAAGGAAAGAAAACAAGGAATATATACATAATAATTCTTTACAATACTGATATTAAGCATTACTCCCAATAGCCAAGATATAGAAACAACCTAAGGGTCTGTCCATAAATGAAAAAAGAAAATGTGGCCAGGCTGGTGGCCCACACCTGTAATCCCAGCACTTTGGGAATCCGAGGGAGGAGGGTTGCTTGAAGCCAGGGGTTCGAGGCTAGCTTGGGCAACATACTGAGATCTCATCTCTACAAAAAATAAAAAAAATTAGCTGGGTATGCTGGTGCTCATCTGTAGTCCCAGCTACTCAGGAGACTGAGGAGGGAGGATCGGTTGAGTCTGGGAGTTCAAGGCTGTAGTAAGCTAAGATCATACCCATACCACTGCACTGCAACAGAGTGAAACCCAGTCTCAATAAAATAAAATAAAATAAAATAAAAATAAAAATAAAATAAAAAAGAAAGAAACAAGAGAAAGAAAAAGGTAACATATACCTACAATTAAATATTATTCAGCCTTAAAAAAGAAGGAAATCCTGTTGGTTGCAACATGATGATTTGATGATTCTAGAGGATATTATGTTAAGTGAAATAAGCAGAAAAAATGTGAAAAGAAAAAAACAAACCAGAAAGACAAATACTGTATGATGTCACTTACATGTGGAATTTTAAAAAAAATGAACTCATAGAAACCAAGAGTTGAAGAGTAGCCAGGAGCCAGAAGCTGGGAGAAAAGGGAAGCTGTTGGTCAAAGTGTACAAACTTACAGTTATAAGATGACTAAATTTGGAGACCTTTTGTACAGCATGATGACTACAGTTAATAATAATGTATTGCATACCTGATATTTACCAAGAGAGTAGATCCTAAATATTCTCACCACAGATGGAAGGTAAGTATGCGAGGTAACAGGTATGTTAGCTTGATTGTGGTAGTCATTTCACCATGTGCACATCGATCAAAACATCACGTTGTACACCTTGAATATATTTAATTTTATTTGTCAGTTATGTATCAGTAAAGCTGAAGAAAAGAATAGTACTTGATTGCATATACTGAATAATCAGGCCTGTTAATAATTTAATATTGTTTGAGCTAGTAGTTGTGGTTGCCTCAATATATATTGTGCACAGTAAACTTGTAGCATCAGAGTTGTCAGAGTAAACATCAGCACCTTGAGAGGATATAAAAAAATTGATTTGTGACTGGGCACAGTAACTCAGGCCTGTAATCCCAACACTTTGGGAGGCCAAGGTGGGCGGATCACTTGAGGAGTTCCAGACCAGCCTGGCCAACCTGGCAAAACCCTACTTCTAATAAAAATACAAAAAATTAGCCAGGCGCAGTGGTGTGTGCCTATAATTCCAGCTACTCAGGAGACTGAGGCATGAGAATCACTTGAACCCGGGAGGTGGAGGTTGCAGTGAGCAGAGATGGCGCCACTGTACTTTAGCCTGGGTGACAGAGGGAGGCTCCGTCTCAAAGATGTATTTTCTTATTGGAAAATGAACACTGCCAACTTCATGTGAGGGTATATACTAAACCACTCTTTGCTTCAATAAAAATAAGTAAATGCTGCTGAGATAGGAGATTTATTTAACATTTGATCAAAATCTTTCATTAGAAGTGTTTCTGTACTCCAAAGTTACCTCTTTACAAATTCCCCCTTTCGTGATTGAATGTATATACTCTTAATTTTCCTAAAAATTCATATTTTAAAAAATCAAATCTAAACGTTTTCCCATTTTTCCATACAGTATTAGAAGTAATTTTGTTCAAAGTACTGTTGAAATCCAGAGCATGTAATCCACGACATGCTTGAGATTCAACCACCTGCAAACTTTATAAAAAGAAAAGGAGTTCAAAATAATTTAGTCAAACATCTATTTAGACAACAATTTTTCCTCCACTACTTTCTACTTCTCTTTAACCTATATTTGTTATTAATCTATCATTAGCTTTTGTTTATATAAAAATGTACATTTGAAAGATGAGCCTTAAGTTTTATTAATGCAATTTTAGTGTACTATGAGTAATACTTGTTTTATTACATATGCAGAGCTCTATTTTAGTAAAAAAATTAACAGATTTCTAATCACAATTTAAACTTTTAACTACATTCATTTTTAAACATATATTTGCTTATATTTCTGATTACATTATTTTAGTTATAGAAACAAAAAAACAGCCCAAATAGCCAAAGCAATGCTGAGCAAAAGCAGCAACAACAAACAAAAACAAACAAAATACAAAACAAAAGGCATCACATTACCTGACTTCAAACTATACTGTAAGGCTATATTAATCAAAACTGCATGTCACTGGTACAAAAACAGACATATAGACTGATGGAACAGAAGGATTCCAGAAATGAAGCTGAAGCTGTACACCTACAAACCATTTGATCTTTGAAAAAGTTGACAAAAATAAGCAATGGGGAAAGGATGCCGTATTCAATAAATGGTGCTGTGATACCTGGCTAGCCATATGCAGAAGAAAGAAACTAGACCCCTAATCTTTTCCTATATACAAAAATTAGCTCAAGATGGAGTAAAGATTTAAATGTAAGACCTCAAACTACAAAATCCTTAGAAGAAAACCTAGGAAATACTATTCTGGACATCATCCTTGGCAAATAATTTATGACTAAGTCCTCAAAAGCAACTGCAACAATACCAAAAATGGACAAGCGGGGCCTAGTTAAACTGAAAAGCTTCTTCACAGCAAAACAAGAACAGCAACAACAAGAAAAACATCAACAGAGTAAACAGACAACCTACAGAATGGAAGAAAATATTCACAAGCTATGCATCTGCCAAAGGTTTAACATCAGAATCTATAAGAAACTTAATTCAACAAACAAAGTAAGCCCATTATAAAATGGGCAAAGGACGTGAACAAATAGTTCTCAAAAGAAAATACACAATCAGCCATAAACATGAAAAAACTCCCAGCATTACTAATCATCAGAGAAATGCAAATCAAAACCACAATGAGATGCCATCTCACACGAGTAAGAATACTTATTATTAAAAAGTAAAAAAAATAACAGATGCTGATGAGTCTGTGGAGAAAAGGGAACACTTATATACTGTTGGTGGGACTGTAAATTACTTCAGCCACTGTGGAAAGCAGTTTAGCGATTTCTCAAAGAAGTTAAAATAGAACTACCATTCGACCCAGCAATCTCATTACTAGGTATATACTTGAAGGAATATAAATCATCCAACCATAAAGACCAATGCATCCATATGTTCATCAAAGCACTGTTCACAACAGCAAAGACATGGAATCAATGTAGGTGCCCATCCATGGTGGATTGGATAAAGAAAATGTGGTACATATGTACCATGGAATACTATGCAGCCACAAAAAGAACAAAAGTTGTATCCTTTGCAGCAACATGGATGCAGCTGGAGGCCATTATCCTAAGTGAATTAACACAGGAACAGAAAACCAAATACTACATATGCTTACTTATAAGTGGGAGCTAAACATCGAGTACTCATGGACACACAGATAGCAACAATAAACACTGCAGACTACTAGAGAAGGGAGAAAGGGAAGAGGGAAAGGGCTGAAAAACTACCTATTAGTTTCTATGTTCACTACCTGGGTGATGAAATCATTTATACACCAAACCTCAGCATCACACAAGATGCCCATGTAACAAATCTAAAATAAAAGTTGAAATTAAAAAAAAAGAAATCATGAAAGTCCTTACTCTGTCAGATTCTTAGTTTTCAATGTACACAAACACACCAAATGAAAGTAAAGAGTCTGGGGTAGTAAGATACAGTAATGGGTGTGCTCAGTTAACACCCCCAGGACAGTTATGTGACATATTCAGTACTTTCAGTACTTTTGCCAAGGGGGTAGGGCCTTAATCACAACAAAGTGGTGGAGTACTAAGCAGACAAAAATAAGATAGAGTAGGATTGCTTAGCAGTGCTGAGTCATGAATTTTAGAGATACTAATCTGCTTTTTTTTTTTTTCCTTTCTCTACAACACTTGGCTGCTTATGTATATAAATGGAGAATATGGATGTATAAGTTTATTCAGCCATGAGTATTTGCTAGACTGTACAATAAAAAGGAAAGTGGAGCAAGAGATTTAAGGCTGTTTGCAAAAGAGTTATTGGAATGTGAGCTATTTGATTTGAAGAGAGACATGAAGAAAGAGTAAATACTGGAGGCTATTAAAGGATGTGAGAAAATAGTAGGTGCATTAGGTTGAAAGTATAGATGTGGTTAAAACAGTCCATGGAAGTGTGAGTAAGCTAGTCAGAAGAAATGAATACGGTAATTAATGAGTAGAATATATGAATTTGTGACTTTGGAAATTGAGGAGTTTCAGATGATGGGAAGGAGTGTACTTTGGCAATAGGAGCATAAAGTTGAGAAAACTGGCAACAGAGATGAGGCAATAAAGGATTGAGAAGCAAATTTGTTGAGTGGTACAGCAAAGTAGGTGTTAATGCTAATAGACATGAAAGGATTTGGAGTAAGGAAGAAAACTGAGCCAGGAGGTACTAGCAGTTAGTGACTGAGGGGGAAAGTTCAGAAAGCTTAGAGATGACACCTGTATTAGTCTTTTATCATACTGCTATAAGGAAATACTGGAGACTGAGTAATTTATACAGGAAAAAGGTTTAACTGATTCACAATTCTGCATGGGTGGGGAGGCCTCAGGAAGCTTAGTCATGGCAGAAGGCAAAGGGAAAACAAGGACCTTTCATATAGCAACAGGAGAGAGAGAGGGAGAGGGAGAGAAGGAGAGAGACAGAGGGGGGAAGAGAGAGAAAGAGAGAGAGAGAGAGAGGAAGAGAGAGAGAGAGACAGTAAGGAAGTACCACACTTTAAAACCATTAGCTCTCATGAGAACTCACTCACTATCTTGAGAATAGCATGAGGGAAACTGACTGCATGGTCCAATCACCTCTCACCAGGTCCCTCTCTTGACATGTAGGGAATACAATTTGAGATGAGATTTGAGTGGGGACATGGAGTCAAACAGTATCATTCCACTCCGGTCTATTCCAAATCTCATGTCCTTTTCACATGTCAAAACCAATCATGCCTTGCCAACAGTCCCCCTAAGTCTTAACTCATTCCAGCATTAACTCAAAAGTCCAATTCCAAAGTCTCATCTGACAAAGCAAGTCTCTTCTGACCATGAGCTGGTAAAATCAAACAAGTTAGTTACTTCCAAGATACAATGGAGTTACAGACATTTGGTAAATGTTCCCATTCCAAATGGGAGCACTTGGCTAAATCAAAGGGGCTGCAGGCCCCATGCAATCTGAAACCTGACAGGGCACTTATTAAATCTTAAAGCTCCAAAATAATCTCCTTTGATTCCATGTCTCACATCCAGAACCCAATGATGCAAGAGGTGGGCTCCCAAGACCTTGGGCTGCTCTATCTCTGTGGCTTTACAGGGTACAGTCCCCTGCAGCTGATTTCACAGGCTGGTGTTGAGTGCCTGAGACTTTTCTGGTGCACAATACAATGCATTCTGGAGTCTGGAGTGTGGTGACCCTATTCTCACAGCTCCATTGGGCAGTGTCCCAGTGGAGACTCTGTGTGGAAGCTCCAACCCCATGTTTCCCTTCTGCATTTCCCTAGTAGAGATTCTCCATGAGGGCTCTGCCCCTGCACCAGACTTCTGGCTGGACATCAAGGCATTTCCATACATCCTCTGAAATTTAGGCAAAAGCTCTCAAAGTTCAACTGTTGTCTTCTGCACACCTGCAGCCCCAACACCACATGGAAGCTACCAAGTCTTGGGACTTGCATCCTCTGAAGAAACAGCCCAAGATGTACATCGATCCCTTTTAGCCACTGCTGGAGCTGGAGTGACTGGGACACAAGGCGCCATGTCTCAAGGCTGCACAGAGTAGCAAGGCCCTGGGCCCAGCCCACAAAACCATTTTTCCCTCCTAGGCTTCCAGGCCTGTGATGGGAGGGGCTGCCAAGAAGATCTCTGAAATGCTCTGGAGACATTTTCTCCCTTGTCTTGGTTATTAACATTTGACTCCTTGTTTTGCAAATTTCTGCAGCAGACTTGAATTTCTCACCAGAAAATGAATTTTCTTTCCTATTGCATGGTTAGGCTGCAAATTTTCCAAACTTTTACGGTCTGTTTCCCTTTTTAAAATAAGTCTGAATTTCAAATAATCTCTTTGTGAACACATATGACTGTGTGCTTTCAGAAAAAGCCAGGTTATATCTTGAATGCTTTGCTTCTTAGAAATTTCTTCCCCCGGATACCCTAAGTCATCTCTCTCAAGTTTGAAGTTCCACAGGTCTCTAGGGCAAGGGCAAAATGTTACCAGTTTCTTTGCTAAAGCATAGCAAGAGTGACCTTTGTTCCAATTCCCAGTAAGTTCCTCATCTACATCTGAGACCACCTTCATTGTCCATATCACTATCAGCATTTTGGTCAAAACCATTCAACCCGTCCCTAGGAAGTTCCAAATTTTCCACACCTTTCTTTTTTCTTCTGAGACTTCCCAACTGTCCCAACCTCTGCCCGTTACCCAGTTCCAAGGTTGCTTCCAAATTTTTAGGTATCTCTATTGCATTGTCCCACTCCCAGTACCAATTTTCTGCATTAGTTTGTTTTCACACAGCTATAAAGAACTGCTAGAGACTGAGATTTATAAAGAAAAGAGGTTTAATTGACTCACAGTTGTGCATGGCTGGAGAGGCCTCAGGATATGTACAATCATGGCAGAAGGTGAAGAGGGAGCAAGGATCTTTTTCACATGGTGGCAGGAGAGAGAGAGAGAGAGAGAGAGAGAGAGAGAGAGAGAGAGGAAATGTCACACTTTAAAACCATCAGCACTCATGAGAACTCACTCAGTATCACAAGAACAGCATAGGTTAAACTGTCCCCATGATGCAATCAACTCCCACCAGGTCCCTCCTTTGACATGTGAGGATTACAATTCAAGATGAGATTTGGATGGGGACACAGAGGCAAACCATAACAGCAGCAAACATTTTGGCAAGTGGTAACGTTGAAAAGAATGAGCTTTCAAGAAGGGGATTTTAAAGGAAGGAAAGAAACAGAATAATAATTTGAGAGAAAATATGAAGATCAGTAAGGACATTGTTTCCATGTCCCAAGAAGAGTAGGTGCATGTTAACAGACAATCTCAGTTTGAGAGGAATACAAAGAAAGCAGTGTCCACAAAAGAGAGAGCAAAGTTTCCCTTATGTGAAGGAGTTTGTAATTTCTTGAGAAGAGGATGAAGATATAAGAAAGTTTATTGCTCAATGACCATAGGTTCCAGAGATTTTGAGAGAGAAGGAAGAATCTCATGGAGAAATAAGATTAAGCATTATTGCTGGGCACAGCAGCTCACACCTGTAATCCCAGCACTTTGGGAGGCTGAGTTGGGCAGGTCACTTGATCCTAGGAGTTTGAGACCCGTCTGGGCAACACAGTGAGACCCCATCTCTACAAAAGTATAAAATTAGCTGAGTATGGTGACTTGCAGCTGTAGTTCTAGCTACTTGGGAGGTGGAGGTGAGAGGATCACCTGAACCTGGGAGGTTGAGGCTGCAGTGAGCCATGATCGCACCACTGCTTTCTGGTCTGGGTAACAGATTGAGACTTTGACTCAGAGTAATAATAATGGTAATAGTAAATAAAATAAAGCAGTATTGGATGAGAGCTTGGAAATGTATGATCTAGTAGATCTTGGACTTCCTTTATTGACTGAAATCAACAGGGAAATGTTAACACAAATGATGTTGGTCCAATAATGTCAAGTGTTAGAGTTGAACCTTGGGTCTGGCAATGTAGCCCCTCCAGGCTCAAGGGTGGTGACGGGAGTATAGGTGACTGAATGCAATGTTCTGCTATCTATTGGATAATAGTTGTCGTAGGAGCTCCAAACAACTGCTCTGCCATGCTTCAGATTTAAGGCAAAGAAATAGTAGACGATGTAGGAGTATAATATAACTCTGCTTATCAGAAACCCCAGGACTTGAAGGGGGAAGGATGAAGACTGACTTGATGAAGGGATTGGCTAGATTGGGTGGTGGATATCACTAGTTTGGTGAGGGTGGCATGAGAATGAGATAGTAAAGTTTGTTTATAAAGAAGAAAAATGTTATACATTGTGTTAAAAGAATTTTCACTTAGGTAATTAGTAATTAAACCATTTTTCAGACTTGATTTAGTCATCATGTATGACTTTTTCATATTATATGTCTAGTAGATAAGGGATCTATGAATATTGTTTCAGGGCCTCATGTAGGATGTCTACAATATAAACCTAGTATGCTTTCTTTGATGTATTTGCAATTCGGTTGAAATGATAAATCTAGATATAAATCAATAAGTGTTAATTCCCATAAGATTCAACTGGGAATAAATGTGACCAGAATCCAATCACTTTCTAATGACAAAAGAACATTAGTAAATGCTGAATGTCCAATTTTATAATTATGCCTTTAGTGCTAGAACTGCTAATTTAACAGTTATAATCTGAAAGTCCTTTTGGTACTCAAGTACTCTGTGGTCATATTCTTCTTATTTTTTGAAGAAATAAGTCTGCTAGATATAATGCCTGAAATTTACATGTAGAATGGTGACACATTCTATTATTCTTAAATTGCTTTAAAGTCCAGTTCAATTCTAGCTTAGTTAGGACATGAAGAAGATAGTAAATCAAATAAATACTATTCTTATGATAATTTTCAAAGCTTCCCAGTTCTAGTTTGAAATTAGTAGAGGCCCACTGCTTTGAAGAAATCAGCATGGCAGAAACTCTCTTTTTTGAGAACGGAAGGTAATTATTTGGCCTGAACTCATAATTCCTAACTTTTACACTGTAGTTTTAGGAAGACCTGATTGCAAAGCAATGACATATAATTGCATATCATGTCTCCCCTTGGATGACACTACAGGAAGAAAGTCAGTAGGTCCTGTCTTCCCTCTTCCTTGCTTTTTTCCTTGCAAGCACCCCCCATCAGTTCAGCAAGTACATCTTAATTTATTTTACATATTGCCTTCACCTTTGTTTATAGTAAAGGTAAATGAATCGGGACCCAGTGAGATTCCAGATGGGCAAGATTCACAGGCTCTGTTGAATCATCTCTAGGATACCATGACTTCCATTTTCTTGGAAGAAGTAAAACCTTGAGAGACACATAACAATAATAATTCGAATGGTAGAAATACTATGCACAGAGGATTACAATAAAGAGAGAATTTGTAGGCCAGAATAACAACAAAAAAGAACCCATTCCATTAAGGAGCCAACTTAAAGCATCACAAGGAAAATTAAAACCTGGTTCTTCTTTAAAGACTTGTTGCAGCCAGGAAATAAATCAGGATTTAGCCCAAATTGTAGACAGATAATAAAAATTCAGCAACAGTTGTCAGGGCTAGAATCTAAATTTTTCTCTCTCTAGTGTTCCCATTCCTACCAATAATAAATGAAAGCAGGCCAATTTATTTGCAAAATAAATTTTGGTCTCATTATATTTGCCTTGGTCATTTGCATGAAGTACAGCAAGAATAGTGATCAGTCATTTAGAAGTCTTTTAAGTTGGTTTGGCTGGAACATTTATAAGGAGTTTCAGATTTAACTTTTTTTTTTTTTTTGGTGAGGGAGTCTCGCTCTGTAGTCCAGACCAGCACGATCTCCGCTCACTGCAAGCTCCGCCTCCTGGGTTCACGCCATTCTCCTGCTTCAACGTCCCTAGTAGCTAGGACTACAGGCGCCCACCACCACGCCCAGTTAATTTTTTTGTATTTTTAGTAGAGACGGGGTTTCACTGTGTTAGCCAGGTTAGTCTTGATCGCCTTGACCTCGTGATCCGCCCGTCTCGGCCTCCCAGAGTGCTGGGATTACAGTGTGAGCCACCGCGCCCGGCCTAGATTTGACTTTTTAAAAGCCTCAAGGCCAGAAACCAAGCCAAGGACTTGCCATTAGACTGTGCTTCTCATACATGTACAAATTCCATGCCTTTTGAGGTCCCAAAATATCTTGAGGCTCCTGGGCCTTTTTGAAAGTGACATTCTTTTTACTTACTATAAGTCAGAAACTTTGCACGGGAATCATTTAGACAAGGTACTAGGCCAGCCTTTCTAAGGGGCTTTTTATTGGCTCTATAAAGTTAGCCTCTATTCCTCAGTCTGGTCATATCTGAAAACATGCCATTTCAGTCAAAGTCTTGGTAAAATAACTAGTGTCTCCAGTTTTATCCTGTTACAAAATAAAACAGATTCTTACTGAACTTATGCAAATAATTATATTTCTCTTGAAGAATACTCATGAATAGTTTCGAAGTTTTGGAGATCTTGGATAGAAAGAAGGTAAATTTTGCTCGCAAAAATATACTGTACTCAATCTTGGTAAGCTATAAATATCTCAAAATAAAAAGGTTTTCTTGAGGCGTTTTCAAACAGAGTAGCAGCTTCCAAACAGGATGTCATTTGTTCACCTTTAAATTGTCATCCATAAGTCAAATCTGAATTGAAAAAGTCAGGCCAAGGGGAAAAAGTAGCTCCCTGATTCTTAGAATCTCCTCCTTGTGCTCCCCAAGTAGCAAGATCCTATGCAAATCATTTCCATTTTATTATGCAAGTCTTTTGTGCACTGCTATTTCCATTTGCAGAAGGGTACTTTCCCATAGCAATGCAGTAAATGCCCCGAAAGCGGGAAGTTCTCTCCTCTAATGCGCTAGTAGTCGCTGTTGGGAGGAACTCACAGGCTTTTGCCATCAGTTCCAGTGAACATTCCACAAAGGGCTCTCAAATGGAGGATTCCTCCCTACCAGCACTCTCAGCTTTCACTCTAAACGCTAGGCTTGGACAATCTTACTAGCTCCGATTTAGCACGTTCAGTTAATATTGCTCACAGGGCTGATTTATACGTCCTGTTTTACAGTCCTAGGCAGGGGAAACATTCCTCAGTCAGACACAATATCCATTTCCACGAAACATTTAGGTAAAGGATACACAACTACTTTACATAAAACCTGCTTAAACATTTCAGCTTTCATTTTATAATCCTATCAGCCTTTGCATTTTATGTTTTGGTTCCAGGAATTCATTTTTTCCACCGCATACCATTTTACTATCTAGTAAAAAAGGATTTAGATTTCCAGTAGGGGGACTAGCCAAGTGGCGGTCGGGGTGGAGGCTTTGTCAGTCTTTTCTTGATTAACCCACCGAAGTAATCTCTTTGAAGCCCTTCTTATTACACTGGAGGGAATGGGGAATGAAGCTCTACCCATCTCCCCCAAGAAAAGTGGTTGTGGTACTCACAACGCCTGACAAATATCTGTAAGGAAATGTTTTCTGTAATTTCTAATTTCAGTCCTTTTGCTTGTCTGGCTTCCTTTATACTTTGGAGGGGAGTAGTAAGGTAAGTGAAGCAAACATTATCAACGAGCCCTATATTGTTGTTCAAACACCTTGCTTTAGAATGTGTCACAGAATAGCTTGAGAAACTTAGAAAAATTCTCAGGAACTGAGAGAGAGCGTTCAAGTTTAAAATACTGTTACAGGAACAGTGTGGTGCACTTGCCTGTAATCCCAACACTTTGGGAGACTGAGGAGGGAGGATGGCTTGAGGCCAGGACTTTGAGACCACCCTGGGTAACATAGTAAGGCCTCATCACTACAAAAATAAAAATAAAGATAAAATAAAATAAGGTTATGATTGTACTCAGAATAAAACACACACACACACACATATATATATATGTTAAGTTTTAGGTAATATTTATATTCAAGATTTCCCCCTCAGAATCGAAAACTGTTACCTGCCTTCTTCCTAGACATGAAGCCAGCTGTTTCAATAGATAGCAAGTGTGAGTAACAAATTCTTATTTTTTTATTCAACCCCAGATAATTTTTTCTACATTCTGCTACTAAGCCTAAATTTTAAAACCATTTTAGTTTTAAATTTCCAGTGTATCCTTCTCATGAATTGTAAACACTTACTGCTATTTTCTGTAACGTCTTTATTGAGATCTAATTTACATACCATACAATTCACCCACTTAATGGGTATAATTTAATTTTTTTAATATAATCACAGAGTTTTACAACAATTACCACAATCAACTTTAGAATATTTATCGCCTCGAAAAGAAACCCTGTACACTTTGGCTATCAGCTTTTAACCTCTCTCCTTCAGCTCCAACCCTAACCAACCACAGATCCACCTTCTATCTCTATATGTTTGCCTAGTCTGGACATGACATAAAAATGGAATCATAATATGTGGTCATTTGTGACTGGCTTCTTACACTTAGCAGAATATTTTCAAGGTTCATCCATGTTATAGCATCTATTATTACTTCATTCCCTTTTCATGCCCAAATAATATTCCATTGTTTAGATATGCCACATTTTGTTTACCCATTCATCAATTGATGAGCATTTAGATTGTTTCCTACTTTTGGCTAACACAAATAATGCTGCTATAAATATATGTGTACAAGTGTTTTTGTGGGCACATCTAAAAAAAATTATCTTAGGTATGTATTTAGGAGTAGACTGCTGAATTAATGGCAATGTTGTTTAACTTTGTAAAAAACTGCAGCTTGTTTTCCAAATTGGCCAAACCAGTTCGTATCCCCACCAGAAGTGTATGTTGCTTCCGGTTTCCTTGACATCATTTATTATTACCTGACTTCTTGCTTATACCTATCTTTGAGGGTGTGAAGTGTTATCTCACTGTGGTTTTGATTTATATTTACTTAATAATTAATAATGTTATACATCTTTTCATGTGCCTATTGGCCATTTGTATATCTTCTTTAGAGAAATGTCTCTTTGAATCCTTTGCTTATTTTGAAATTGCCTTATTTCTCTTTTTTTTGTGGTTGTAAAAGTTCCTTACATATATTCTCGATACAAGTACTTTATGAGATATACAATTTTGCAAATATTTTTTTCCCATTGTGTGAGTTCTATTTTCCTTTTTCAATAGTATCCTTTGAAGCATGACATTTTACATTTTGAGAAAATGCAATTTCTGTACTTTGTATTTTCTTGTTTGTGGTTTTGGTGTGATATCTAAGAATCAATTGTCAAATCTGTGGTGATGAATATTTTAAGTCTTAATTTTACCTGTTTTAGTAGTCATATTTTAATAGATACTTTTAAAATCTTTTTTTTTTTTTGAGACAAAGTCTCACTGTGTTGCCCAGTCTGGAGTGCAGTAGCACCATCTTGGCTCACTGCAACCTCCATCCTCCAGGCTACCTAAAAAAACTTTCTGACCAAAAACATTTTAATTAAGAAATGCTGTGTGAAGTACAGGAATATCTAAAATATATTTCTAATACTTTCTGTTTAGTGTTTTCCCAAACTATGGTGCATCAAAAAATAATAAAGTTGTTGCATGAAATCAGCATCATGACTAACATGGTCTTTATATCCGTCTTCTATTGCCTTGTTTGTTAGTGACAGTTTTGATTACTCTCTTCTGAATATAAAAGTAATATATATTCAACATGAAAATGTAAAATTTGGGAAAAGTGAAGAATTTGAAAATATTCTTTCTTTTCTTTCTTCCTTCCTTTTTTCTTCCTTTCCTCTTCTTTTCTTTCTCTCTCCCTCCCCTACCCTTCCTCCGCTTCCCTCCCCTTGCCTTCCTTTCCTTACCGTTCCCTCCCTCTGCCTCACCCTCCTTCCCCTCCCTCCCCTCCTCCCTCCTCCCTCGGCTCGCTCCCTTCCTCCCCCCTGCCTTCCTTCCTTCCTTCCTTCCTTCCTTCCTTCCTTCCTTCCTTCCTTTCTTCCTTCCTTCCTTTTTCTTCTTTTTCTCTCTCTCTTTCCCTTCGTTTCTTTCTTTCTCTGAGACAAAGTCTTGCTCTGTCACCCAGGATGGACTACAGTGGCATGATCTTGGCACGCTGCAACCTTCGCTTCCCAGGTTCTTCTGCCTCAGCCTCCCAAGTAGCTGGAATCACAGGTGTGCACTACCTTGTCTGGCTATTTTTTTTTTTGTATTTTGTTAGAGATAAAGTTTTCCCATGTTGGACAGGCTGTCTCGAACACCTGGCCTCAAGCAATTCACCTGCCTTGGCCTTCCAAAGTTCTAGGATTACAGGTGTGAGCCACTGTGCCCATCCTATTTTAATTTTTTAAACCTAAACCATATAGAATTATTAAAGCCATAATTTTTATTTCTCTCACTCTTTCTTCTACAACCATTTATACACATCTAGATAATTCTGTATATGCAATTTTGTAACCTAACAATTTTCACCTTTTTGTATGTGTATATCACCTCTTGACTAGATTAGAAACTCCACAGAAGAACTGGTTAAAACTTCAAAGTCTACTTTTTTATAGGAGATGGGGCATTTAATACTTTAAGGGGTATTCAGTATTAGATAGGTAGCTAGACTTACATTAGAGGATTTATAAATATTTATTAAGAATTGCTACAACCACAAAAGTTGACAGCTTTTGCAGGTTTTTAAGTGATGATGACATGAAGATAGAGACTAAAATAACATCTACGTTTCCTCTTAAATAAAGTTAATTCAGAAAGCTTCAAAGTTATAATTTGAGACAAACAGGAGGGATTAGATGAATTAAGTACTGAAGCGAGAACATTTACTGTCTCTGTGGACATTTATGAATACAATTCCCCATATTGTGATTTGCCCAGGAATAATACGACTTTCTCCTGTGGTTTGAATGTGTCCCCGAAAGTTTATGTGGAAACTTAACTCCCAATGCAATAATGTTGTGAGGTGAGCCCTTTAGGATGTGATTAAGTCATGAGAGCTCTGTCTTCTTGAATGGATTAATGCCATTATCATGGAATTGGATTATTCTCTCAGGAGTGGTGTCTTTATAAAGGATGAGTTTATCCTCCTCCCTGCCCCCACCACTCTTTCTCTCTCTCTCTCTCCCTTTTTCTCTCACTCCCATGAACATGCTCTCTTGCCACATGATGCCTTCCACCATGTTGTGATACCTTCCACCATATTATGACGCTTTGAGAAGACCCTCACCAGATGCAGCCCCTCAATTTTGGACTGCCCAGCTTTTAGATTTATGAAACAAATAAACTATTGGTTAGAAGTTACCCAGTCTGTGATATTCTGTTATAACAATGTAAAATGGACTAAGACCCCCTCTTATTAAGTGAAGCGTCGTTCTCTCAGCTTACAAATTTCAAAAACTCTGAAAATCCAGAGTTGTAAATAAAACTGAGTTAAACAACACCTGAAAGAATGAAAGCAGTAACTACAGAATTGGCTACATAATGGCTACTCTTAGCATAGATGTATGTTTTAAGAATTTATTCAGGAAAATTATGCTAGCTTCTTTCACATATGGGATATTCAAATTTCCCTTCTTGACAGATTGCTCGAAATGATGGTGATGATATCTTCGCTTTATATAGGAATTTACACTGAAATTCAACAGCATCCCCTGTTTTGCATAAACTTTTCATTGTTTCTCCATTTTAACTGTATGTTATTTTTGTTCATGTTTTCTTCAGATATCACACATGGATCTGAAAGAAGAAATGGTACAATAAAATAAATAAACAATAATACATCTTTACTTTTCATAGAATAGTGAAATTGCACTGAAGAGTATTTTGGAATTAAAATGATGAAAATATTAATATTTATTTAAAATAATATTGACTGAGCTATTCTTGGTGTTGTTCTTAGCGCTGTGTATGGGCTACATATGAGGAAATGAATGCTAAGAGATTTTCTCAAGGCCACACAGTTTAGTGAGTGTTTTGAGCCAGAATATGGATCCTGCCAGTATGAGTTCAGAGCCTGAGCTCTTAATTGCTATACTTTACTAAAAATTCTACCAGCATGAATGTTGTTTGTTTAGATATCCCTTTTTATTATGTAAGTATCTGTGAATCTTAACTTTTGTGAAACCTTGATTTCTGTAGGAAAAACAGTGTTATCTTCTTCCCTGACCACAGATATCATTCATTCTTTCTTAAAATCAGTATTTTATATATATTTATATATATATAATATATAATAATATAATTTGTATATATAACACATACCATTATATGTATGTTAATTGTAATATATGTATGTTAATTTTATACATATAATGTTACATACAATTTATATCTAATGTAATATCAATTTATATCTAATGTACAAATATATTTGTATATTATATAGTAAATATATACATAACATATTATATGTATACATATATTATGTGTATTATGTGTATATGTGTATACATTTATGTTAAAAATATATGTAATATGTAATATATATTTCTATTATGTATACACACATGTGTATGTAATTATACACTTGTATGTATATTAGAGTGCTTAACTTCCCACATCCTTGCTAAATCTTTATGTTATATATTTTTTTCTTTTTGCCAATTTCCTAGTTGAACATTGCCACTTCATTGAAATTTTATGTTGGTGTAGACAAGCATTTTTTCATGTTTGCCATATGTTTTTCATTTTCTGTTTATATACCCTACATGTTTTTTATATTGAATTTTGATTGATTTGTAAATATTCTTATGTGTTAAGCACCTGAGAATATTCTCCATAAATTGAGAAATTCTGAAGTTATCTTTAACCCCTCTTTCATTTGGTTCCTGTTTTTTACCTACTAATTGAGACCCTAATCTATCTCTGCCAGGGCCTTAAACAATTTTCCCATATTGCATGTTTTCTTGGTATAAAATAACCACATGTTCTTAGTCAACTGATAATTTTAAAATACTACATTTGGCCGGGCGCGGTGGCTCACGCCTGTAATCCCAGCACTTTGGGAGGCCGAGGCGGATGGATCATGAGGTCAAGAGTTCGAGATCAGCCTGGCCAACATGGTGAAACCCTCTCTACTAAGAATACAAGAATTAGCCGGGCATGGTGGCATGTGCCTGTAATCCCAACTACTCGGGAGGCTGAAGCAGGAGAATCACTTGAACCCAGGAGGCGGAGGTGGCAGTGGGCTGAGATCATGTCACTGCACTTCAGCCTGTGTGTCAGAGCAAGACTTTGTCTTGAAAAAAATAAAAATAAAAAAAAGATACTATGTCAAGAAACTGCTATTAAAAATATGTAATGGCTTCCTACTTCATTCAATACCTACGAACCATTCAAAGAAATTTATGTCTGGTTTTGGAAAAAATTATTTCATTTTTTTTAATGGAGTTTCGCTCTTGTTGCCCAGGCTGGAGTGCAATGGTGCAATCTCAGCTCACTGCAACCTCCGCCTCCCGGGTTCAAGTGATTCTTCTGCCTCAGCCTCCCAAGTAGTTGAGATTACAGGCATATGCCAGCCACGCCCGGTTAATTTTGTATTTTTAGTAGAGACGAGGTTTCTTCATGTTGGTTAGGC
The DNA here is from genome assembly GCF_001698545.2 of Rhinopithecus bieti. Classification (NCBI taxonomy): domain Eukaryota; kingdom Metazoa; phylum Chordata; class Mammalia; order Primates; family Cercopithecidae; genus Rhinopithecus; species Rhinopithecus bieti. The sequence continues at coordinate 497,131 of NW_016828873.1, read as the reverse complement.
TAGTCTCAAACTCCTGACCTCAAGTGATTCGTCCCGCCTTGGCCTCCCAAAGTGCTGGGATTACAGGCGTGAGCCACCAGGCCTGGCTGGAAAAAATTATTTCTTCAGAGCTGTCTAATCTTAATCTCCTATCTCATGGGAAATAAAATTATTTTACATTTCATAGTTAGATCATGTTTCCTTGAATTGTCTAGATACCTATGATGGGTTTTGTTGTTTGTTTGTTTTTGTAATTGTGTGTTTGTTATTGCTCAAAATACTGTTTCTTTTTGCTAGAATGACCTTCCCACAAACTCTGATTGTCAACATGGTACACACTTTTTAGGTTACAAATTTTGTTCTTGCTTTTCTTTTGGAAATTTATTTTATGATCACTGGCCATGATAATTTCTGCCTATTTTAAATTATTGGACCATCTAAAACTTTGTGNTATATATATTTATATATATATAATATATAATAATATAATTTGTATATATAACACATACCATTATATGTATGTTAATTGTAATATATGTATGTTAATTTTATACATATAATGTTACATACAATTTATATCTAATGTAATATCAATTTATATCTAATGTACAAATATATTTGTATATTATATAGTAAATATATACATAACATATTATATGTATACATATATTATGTGTATTATGTGTATATGTGTATACATATATGTTAAAATATATGTAATATGTAATATATATTTCTATTATGTATACACACATGTGTATGTAATTATACACTTGTATGTATATTAGAGTGCTTAACTTCCCACATCCTTGCTAAATCTTTATGTTATATATTTTTTTCTTTTGCCAATTTCCTAGTTGAACATTGCCACTTCATTGAAATTTTATGTTGGTGTAGACAAGCATTTTTTCATGTTTGCCATATGTTTTCATTTTCTGTTTATATACCCTACATGTTTTTTATATTGAATTTTGATTGATTTGTAAATATTCTTATGTGTTAAGCACCTGAGAATATTCTCCATAAATTGAGAAATTCTGAAGTTATCTTTAACCCCTCTTTCATTTGGTTCCTGTTTTTTACCTACTAATTGAGACCCTAATCTATCTCTGCCAGGGCCTTAAACAATTTTCCCATATTGCATGTTTTCTTGGTATAAAATAACCACATGTTCTTAGTCAACTGATAATTTTAAAATACTACATTTGGCCGGGCGCGGTGGCTCACGCCTGTAATCCCAGCACTTTGGGAGGCCGAGGCGGATGGATCATGAGGTCAAGAGTTCGAGATCAGCCTGGCCAACATGGTGAAACCCTCTCTACTAAGAATACAAGAATTAGCCGGGCATGGTGGCATGTGCCTGTAATCCCAACTACTCGGGAGGCTGAAGCAGGAGAATCACTTGAACCCAGGAGGCGGAGGTGGCAGTGGGCTGAGATCATGTCACTGCACTTCAGCCTGTGTGTCAGAGCAAGACTTTGTCTTGAAAAAAATAAAATAAAAAAAAGATACTATGTCAAGAAACTGCTATTAAAATATGTAATGGCTTCCTACTTCATTCAATACCTACGAACCATTCAAAGAAATTTATGTCTGGTTTTGGAAAAAATTATTTCATTTTTTTTAATGGAGTTTCGCTCTTGTTGCCCAGGCTGGAGTGCAATGGTGCAATCTCAGCTCACTGCAACCTCCGCCTCCCGGGTTCAAGTGATTCTTCTGCCTCAGCCTCCCAAGTAGTTGAGATTACAGGCATATGCCAGCCACGCCCAGTTAATTTTGTATTTTAGTAGAGACGAGGTTTCTTCATGTTGGTTAGGCTAGTCTCAAACTCCTGACCTCAAGTGATTCGTCCCGCCTTGGCCTCCCAAAGTGCTGGGATTACAGGCGTGAGCCACCAGGCCTGGCTGGAAAAAATTATTTCTTCAGAGCTGTCTAATCTTAATCTCCTATCTCATGGGAAATAAAATTATTTTACATTTCATAGTTAGATCATGTTTCCTTGAATTGTCTAGATACCTATGATGGGTTTTGTTGTTTGTTTGTTTTGTAATTGTGTGTTTGTTATTGCTCAAAATACTGTTTCTTTTGCTAGAATGACCTTCCCACAAACTCTGATTGTCAACATGGTACACACTTTTAGGTTACAAATTTTGTTCTTGCTTTTCTTTTGGAAATTTATTTTATGATCACTGGCCATGATAATTTCTGCCTATTTTAAATTATTGGACCATCTAAAACTTTGTGGCACTTAAAATATTAGATAACGGCATTTTTGTCTATACATCAATCCCTCCAACTTAAACCCTAGAAGTTACCTTTGAAACCTAGTTTTTCCACATTCTAGCAAAATGGTTCAGATGATACTTCTGCCTTATACTAACTCAACATTTTCTGAGTTCAGTTCCCACATAATTTTAATGATATCCTGGGAGAGGGGACTCACATAGAGTAGTGGTTGGAAGCACTGTATAGGCCATAGTGGCATTGGGGTAATTTGTTACTACAGAAGGTGGAAGAAAGAGACATCATCAGAAGGATGAATTTTCAAGACTATAAGAAACTTCTAGTCTAGCCCTTTGAATCGAGGCATCGGGCCATAGTGAGAACTGTTGCAGGAACAGATCCTTATTATCATGGTGTCTCTTTTGGACACCAGAAAACAGAGGGGTTTATGGAAATTACAGTTTTCTTCCGCTTATTCTAGAGTAAACTGACGTTCATGCTTTTCCCATAATTAGTGTTATTAATTCACCTATATTCTTTGTATCTCCTCCCTTTTAGTTTGTCATGACCAATAAAACAATCTCCTTTTAAACCCCAAAAGTGAATCTCCAAATTTTCATAAGGAGTCTACTATGTTAATTTTTTTAATGCCACAACACATGAATTTGTGGAAACTTAATATTGGCATTATTTTGGCATTATTTTGTAGTAGAAAAAAATAGGGTGAAAAGAAGGGATAGTGAAGATTTAGAAAGTGGCTCAATAACTCTTCCAGATTTTCTCTCTCTCCTGCCAGAAATTCTGGCAACATACAAGTAAAAAGCCATGTCAGTATTAGTCAACTGGATGTTCTACTAGGGAAAGCTTTCAGGTTTACAAGTAGAACTTTATACAGTATTAAATGACAGCTTTCCTAGACCAATGTTTTTCAAATGATCTCTGTGAGAAGTTCTCAGGTAGATGCTTATAACATGAAGATATTTAATGGTATGAGAATAGGCCCCATAAATAGCTTTGGTCTCCATTTATAGAATTTCATAATACACCTTATCATACGTAGGTCTTTAAAATTTTATTTATAGTTTTTAAATAAATTTTCTCACTTTGCCTAAAGCAAATTTTTCAAATGTTTCTTTGTATGTATTTACATTTGACAAGAAAGATTTTGACTGAATGAAACTTAAGGGTTATTCTATGAAATTAGTCCATAAAAACTACATTATGAATATTAAATCTCAGATTCCGAGAGAATGTGAAGAACTCACCTAGGCATCTTGGTGGTTCTGACCACTGTTTATTTCTGCATGTTACAGTTACAGAGCCCTGGAGTTCATAGAAGGACTGGCAACGGTATGTCACTGTTGACCCTGGAGGATACACTGATAATGGGAACGAGGTGATATCTCCATTGTTAATAGATGGAGGGGGCCCACAATATGCTGTAGACTCTGGAAAATAGCATTTATTTGTTGAGAGACAGTCAGTATGTTAGCTTAAACAAAGTAATATCATAAAGCACCATGTATCATATCTTTAATATAAGGCATCTGGAAATTCAAATAATTAATTACAGTATTTCTGTCATAAAGTCTGATTCAAAACATATCGTAGCTCCTTTCATGTTAAAGTGAAACTTATATAAAATACTGGGAATAGTTTTTATTTAAGGCAGGAGAGACAGGTGAGTAAACTTCTGGTCTAGGTTCCTCTTCCACCCCTTAATATTCAATTGTTATTTAATGAGGAAAGGTAAAAGTAAACAACTTTTTCACGATTTCTAGTCTCAGGGTAATTATTACTTTATGCAAATAGCATATACCAACTAGTATATGATCATAAACTTGTAGTTTTACTGAAAATGAATTGCAGACATACTCTTCTGCATTTACTTTTTTGATACCACATAATATTGTAGGCATCTTTCCCTATCAATAAATGTTTCAACTTCATGCTAATGAAGAGATTTTGGGGAAAACTAAAAAAAATAACAACTTCATGCTAAGATTGGTTGGAATACATTCCATTGTACTGACTGGTCTCCCTTTATATATCACCAAGAACATAAATATGAAATCATTAAGTAATCCTGTTCCAAATGACTTGTACCTCCTCTTGTTTCATTGAGTTTCTGTCCCTGCTTTCTCAGATTGACTTCTTCATGAGGACACTAGATTCTTTCGCCTTTAAACTAGTAAAAGACCCTTCTTCATGAATTATCTCCTTTCTTCTGTAACATCAATTTCTCCCTTTCCACTTAACCATTCACCAACCTACAAACATGCTGAAAATGTCACAATTCAATAAGGTAAAATTTCACTTTATCCATATCTTCTATCCGGCAACTGCCTCATTTCTCTATCCCCTTTCGAACACATTTACTTGTTTCTCATCCTCTATGATCTTACTTTATCACCCCACATTCTTTCTTGAACACAGTGCAATTATTTACTCACTCCCTATGGAAATATCTCTAGGCAAAATTACCAATGGTTTTTATTTAGTTAAATAGATTGTTCAATTATCAGACATCTTGTCCAGCTCTAAGCACTCTTTGACATATCTGATGTACTGTCAGGTAATATTTTGAAATACGTGCTTTTGAAATGCAGCCATGTAGCACTTAATAACAAGAAGATATTCTGAGAAATGTGTCATTAGGCTCTTTTTTCCTTGTGTGAGCATCATGGAGTGAGCCTACACAAACCTAGATAATGTGGTCTACTACCCACCTAGGCTGTGTGGTGCAACCTATTGCTCCTGTTGTCCCCAAACCCCTGGTTGCAGACCGGTACCCTCTGTGGCCTCTTAGGAAGTGGGCTGCACAACAGGAAGTGAGTGGTGGGTGAACAAGCACTACTGCCAGAACTCTACCTCCTGTCAGATCAGCCGGGGCACTAGATTCTCATAGGATCTTGAACCCTATTGTGAACTGCACATGCAAGGGATATAGGTTGCATGCTCTTTATGAGAATCTAATGCCTGATGATCTGAGGTGGAGCAGTTTCATCCTGAAACCATCCCCTAACCTCCTCAGTCCATGGAAAAATTGTCTTTCACAGAACAGGTCCCTGATTCCAAAAAGGTTGGGTATCGCTGTCTTAGGCCACAAACCTGTACAGCATGCTACTGTACTGAAAACTATAGGGCCATTGTGACATGATGGTAAGTATTTGCATATCTAAACATATTTAAACATAGAAAAGGTACAGTAAAATATGTTAGAAAAGATTTTAAGAAGATGTAGAAATTTCAAACTTGTTTCTTCTATGAACACTGTTGGAGATAACGCATAGAGAAACTTTTTAAATGACAGAATTGGTTACTTAGCAATTTAAGGCTTTGGGGTACAGTGCAATAGATTAGTCATAAGTTCTTTTTTCTTTCTTTAGATAAAGCAAAGGGGATTAATAACCTCTTTTAAGTGAAATTACTTAGAAATAAACTACTAACCAACACAGTGTGGTAATGATTGCCATTGTCCATTTTTACATACAATTTCTTTTGCTTCTGGAAGTAGATAGTTTTCTTTACAGAGAACAGCTACTTTTTCTCCATCCTGATAATTCACTGTGGTTGTCATATTCTGAGCATTAGGTATCTGAGGTGGCGGTGGGCAGAATTGTTCCTTTTTTTCTACAAAATATTGGAATTAAATTACATGATTAATAAAAGTTAAGAAAAAAGCTCAACAGGGTAGTGTTTCAGGATAATGGAACATTCAATGACACACACATACACACATACACACACACACTGTCTCCCTATCACTTTCTCTTTCTCTCTCCCTATATATAAACATTATAATAACAATTATTTTTTGTGTCCTATAGTTTACAGTTTAAAAAGCGATTGTTTTTGTTTTAACCATTAGTTTAAAATTTTCAGATGCTCTCTTGCATCTCCTGTTCATTATTCCTGTCAATTCTCTTGTATGATTTACAAATACATTTCTGTAATTTTTTTCTAACTAACCCATGTTATTCAAAAAGTTATGTACATCTAATTAAACAATTTAGAACTAAAATAAAATGACAACAATCAGAAATAACTATGACTTCCCCTAATAACCGAACTCTACATCTCAATATAGGATTTCCATGACTTGCATTTTCTTATAAACATGAGAATGACTGGTAATGAACATAACTGGAATGCCTCCGTTGGACTAGGAATTAAATTCTTTTTTGGTTGTTTGGCTTATCTTAGGGAAAAGTTTTAAATGGTCAACTTGGATGCCAAAGCATTGTCTAAACCTCCTGACCTGGGCTCATGCCCTTACAGTGGTCTCCTTCATCTCATGTTTTTCCAGAGTGGTGGCTACTGTCTACTGGCACTTCCCTTCAAAATTATTATATTGAAAGTGATAGATATCATTTTTTCCTTGCTATACTATTTCATTTAAAAATCAAGATGGAAGAATGCATATCTACTCTTTCTTGGTTTAGCTAGATTAAAAAATATAATAATTATATACAACAGATCTTTAATACATTATTTGAACAGAACCTGAGGTCAATATAAAATAACCCAAAACATACATATTGTCTAAACTGAAATTTTATTGGATTTTCCTTATTTTTTCAAGCTCAGAAAGGCAAAATAGTGCAAATCTAAACAGAAACTGTTCCTGTGGAAATCTAGATAGATATCTGGGACTGGGGTCCACTGATGCATATTTTATGTTTTATAAGACTTGTCCTACTTATTTACTGGTTTAAGAAAAGCGTGAACTTAAAGTACTTAATTCCAGATGCATCTTATTCTACTCAACCTTTAACAAGACCAATCTTTTGTGATCGGTCTTATTTCAGTAATTAACTGCAAAAGAAGATAAAATTAGCCTGATATTATTATTGTTAGAATACATTTTTGATTAGCAAAGTTTGGTCATGAGCTTGAAGAAAGTCTATGAGGAGCACATGAAGAGAGGATATCAGACACATTTGATAGATAGATGGGTCAGTTTTTCAATATTATTTATTCTTTAGAAGCTCTTCTACTTAGATGTCTTATTACCTCTTTGTTTAGGTATTTTGTAAACATTTTGGAAACTAAACATTTTCATTGTTTATGAATTTCTGTTTGGTGGTTTAAATATTTTTGTTTAAATACATAGTCACAAAGATGAATACTTATTGAGTATCATCAAGACTCTTTCGAGTGAGCATCAAGGCCTGTGCTGCCAATCTAGGGACTCAGCAGTTACCTGCTATCAGTCTCCTAGATGTCCCAGTGCTGGGAAACAGGGAAGCTGAAGGTGTCTGTAATCTCAAATGTACAAATAATAATGAAAATTTCATCAACAAAGTCCCAACTACGTGAGTTAGATGTTCAAATATCACACAAATACTATTGTTTTTATATTTTAGGTAAAAGAACATTACACATAACGATCTCAGTTGTCCAACTTACTTTCTTTTTAGAATTGGACATTCTCTTTAGAAATTTCTGCCTAGTGTAGACACAGTCTAGTTGAAGCAGCACTGATATAAAAATCTGGAAATAAGCTCCAGTCTTGATTTTGACCAAATAACTTATTGAAGCCATGTATTTCTGATGCATAAAATGAGAAATTTTATTATCCTTCTCAAGAACAAGCAAGGTGTGTAACAAATATTTGCCACCTAATAACGTTCTTACCTAATCTCCAGACTACTATCTACCAGCTCTTCTCAAAACTTTAAAAAAGGCTTCTTCCTTATTTTGATACCTATGCCTCACAGTATTTTCCTTCTCTTTATGCTTGTAATTTATTTACGTAAAAAATTAAACTCATATTATTATTCCAGGTATTTCAGTTTTCATCTACTCTTTGGTTGTAGAAATGTTTGTGTATGCACACCATTCTTGATTAGAGTCATCTCATTTAGACAGCTCTGCTTATTAATCTTTTCAAAACATTAGTTTCATGGCTTGGATTAGTTGGAAATACAAGATTCTATTTCATTTTCTTCTGCTTTTACTTTTATTATTTTCTTTTCCTCCTAATATCTGAATTCATTTTCCCCTAGCTTTTTAGGATATACATATATACATGTGTAAAAGTAGTAGTATACTATATAAAGTATATATATATAAAAAGTATATACATATATAAAAGTATATATACAGTATAGTTATACACAGTTTCATAGTGGCATTCATAGTCTTAGAATTTATCTATTTTGGAAAAAGTAGTATATGTATACTGTTTAGACATGCCACCACCGATTCTAAATTTTGGTTATGTTGCACCCATAGTTGTTACTGTGTCCTTATAATTACAACATAGCTTCTTAGTATTTTAAACATTACATCGCTAGGTTATTTGGAAGTAAATTATTTCCCTACCCAAAATGAAGGGTAAGGAAGTGGATAACTTTTATCCACTTTTAATATTATTTGTTTGTGGTTATAAAAAGTGATCTATAGGGCTTTAATATTTGAAGTTGTCAGAATTATTTGTGAGCAGAATGACTGGCCAATTTAAGTAAACATTTCATGGACACAAAAAAGGCTTCAAACTTCTTTCCACTATCAGAATATTTCTCTTCCTCAAATAGAAAAAAATATATAAAAAATCAAATATTTTATAAACATAAAATGTTCAAGTTTCTTTAAACAAATTGTAGTTATCATTTTTAGATCCTTATGTGTTTAACAATATATTCCAGTATTTTTCCTCACAAATTCTAATGACCTCACACCTTTTGTTATAAATTAGTATTTTATCTCATTAATGTATATTTTATATGCTTTTTTTTCAAATTATGACCTTGTGTGTAAACTCCTATCCTTCCTGTGTTTGAAAATTTCTTTATTTTGGAATCATTAGTGAATTATATTGGTATATAGAATAATTGGTTGCCAGTTACTTTCACTAAGCACTTTGAAGAGATTACCCTATTTTTTTCGGCTTTTTATATTGCTGATGAGAAGTCTGCAGTCTATCTTCTCTCTTTTATTATCATTCCTTTATAAGCACTTTGTTTTCTCTAATTCTGGTTTATTTTAATCTAATATGGTGCCCCATTTTACAATTACTTGTAATTTATAATCCTGTTGCTCATATTAAATGATTTGAATATAAGCCTTCGAGGAATATGGGACTTATTCTTAGGGAAATAATTTATTACTCAAATATATTTTCTTTCTCAGCCAACTTTTTACTCAACCTACTATCTGGTCCATAATTGGCAATATCTGTTGGTTTTGTTTCACAGTTCATAATTGGGGTTTTAATTGTTTCTTAAAGTCATTGAAGATTAAGTTTTGTTCTTTTTTTACAGTTCTTTATTTCTTTTTTTCTTTCAAGGTTTTGTGAGACTGTAATAGAGTAAAAACAGCTTTACTCTCTCATCTTTACCAGAAAGACAAGGCTTTTAAAGAATAACATTTGTCTGGGAAGAGTGTTATAACTAGTTTCTAACTTTACTATTAGCTTAGAAATTGTATGCCACAATAAATATTTAATTTAAAAACATTCTAATTTCAAAATAATTTTTCTTGTAAAGAAGGAACAGCATCAACAAAATGTTTTAAACAAATCTTACCTGTGCAGTCTAGTTCAGGATTCCATTTCCCATTGATGCAGACTGAGTGCCTGTATCCAAGGATGTCTAAACATCTGTAACGTATTCTGATATTATGATTAAATTCATTTCCAGATGACCTGAACAATGTTTTTATATTAACTCCTGATATTTTGCACCTCTTAAGTTGGTGTGTTGCTATAAAAAATAATATTAAATAGAAACTAAACAATTATGTCAATAAAATATCTGAAATATTAATAGCATAATTATGTTTGATGCTTTTAAGCAACATCACAAAAATTATTCTTGATCTCATTGCATAAAATGAGCAATGCTGCTGAAAAAGAAAAAATGAAACAAAAAACTGTATCCCATCTTTGAATGACAGGAAAGGAGGTCAGAAAGTTTTCTGAGAAATGAAAGTGCAAGATGGGTCTTCCTGGTGGGAGTTTTGACTGAAGGATAGTTCTTAGGAAGCTACAAATGAATTGTTAAAGGCTCTGAAAATGTATACATGTGTGATTGTTTTGCACTAAACTGTCTTAAATATCTTCAAAACATTTAAATAATAAAAAGAGGCAATACATGGGTAAGTCTGTAGGAGGCAAAGCATCAGTAAGAGATATATCAGGATCCCCCTTGAGGTTCAATGACTCTCACATCTCAAAAGCTCAGCAAAACCTCTGACTCAGTAAGTCAGAGTATTCTCAGGGGAAGAACTCATTGATAATAACATGACTGAGCTTCAGAACATACATTCCTAGTAAGCCTCTTGCTTGTCTAAGTAGTTCTCATTATTATGTTTCTTTCCCGTTTCCCATAAACATGTAGATAGTTATGGGGCCTTTTCCTTAGTGTGTAAAAGTTTGGGATAATGAGACATGGAGTGTGCTCTGCTACTTCTATGCTTATAGGTTGTTTTCTGCAATAGTTTCTATTTTAATTTATTCCATATGGTGCTAGAGGTTGATGTTTGTGTACTCCTTGCATAAAAGTTGATGACCATGAAGATATATGATCTACATCTTTCCATAACAGAGTTCTGGCTCCTGGTAGTGGAAAACATTCCCTCACAATAGGTCATCACGGATGGCCATTGACCAGTTATTTGCCTGGGACAACGGGTGGCAACACCTACTGTAATTTTTCCCAGCAATGGGTGGGTCAATTGATAATCCAAAAGTCCATGAGATGGAGAGAGAGGTGGTTCTGTTTCAGTTTCTGTAAGGAGAACAGCAGCAGAAGGTCTGCATGTCTTTAAAGTTCAAAATTAGAGGCTTTAATGTATTGAGTTTGCTAGAGATAGAACAAAAGAGGCCAGGATCTGAGGGTGTCAGGAAGAAAACCTGCAAGTACTTAAGTGTCAAGGCTGTAAGTCCTGAGGCTGCAAGGTAAGAGTAGAGCACACAGGCTGATAGACTACTACCACCTACTACTTACTACTTCTGTGGAGGAAACTGATAAACTAACCAGAAAATTAGGAATAGAAATAAGAGAATTATGGGGACAGAAAGAGCAAGGATCATGCCTAGTTCCTGGGTCCTAGTCCCCTACTCTTCTTCTATGGAGGGACTCCAAACACTCTGAAATTTAATAGAACGCAAGCTACACTGTTATTTTTTAGGTTGCTCTATCTGGAACATGCTGAGGTAAAGACTGAGTTAGAGCAATGAAATAAAAGATATTGAATTGCCATCATTTGTAGAAATACAGTATCCAAATTAAATGTAAGAATTAATACAGAAATTCAACAAGGTTACTGTAAACAAAATTAATGTATGCAATTAAATCACATTCCTGCATATAGAAAGTATAATTATTCAAGCATATAAGTAAATAAAAGTTTCCATTCATCATACCAGAAAAATCCCATATAAACTGGTGAAGAAATCTGTGCAGTAATAACAAGAAATTCATAAAACCATATGGCAAAGTTTAATGTAAGACCTGAATAAATGGATTGACATATTTTACTTGTGAAAGGAAGAGTCAGTATCAATAAAATTGTAATTCTAGCCAGATTTAAACACTTTATACAATCCCAATCGAAATTATAAATAATCAAATATGAAGTTTAGGAATGTTTTCTCACCAACACACATAGGAAGCTCTGTCCATAGTCCATCAATACAGGTAATCTTGTTATTTCCAATCATTGTATATTCATTTCTGCAATTCACCTCCACTGAAACTCCATGTTGATAGGGAGGGACAGACTGCTGAACATAACCATACTGAAGTTCAGGTGTATATTCACATGTTTTCACTTGTTCTAAGAAAATGTAATAAAATGAGTGCTTAATCTGAAAATATTTTAAATCTATTTACATGTGCATTTATATGTAAGTGCAAAGTAATAGTAACTGTTCCGTTTAAATGTTAATATTTATTTACCAACACAAGTGGGTAAAGTTGTCCATTTTCCATCCACACATTGTATTTTCTTAGGTCCTTTTATTATAAAATTAGGATTGCAATCATATTCAACTACTTCATTGTGTCCATATTCCTCTTTTCTTATCTCCTTAACTTCACCATTGGAGAGCTGAGGAGGTGGACCACACGACTGTACTCGTCCTATTATAAAGAAACCATAAATAATGCTTAAATGGTCTTATAAGTAGAGCAAAATGTGGAGTTACTGTATTTTTGACTTAGAAATTAATTACCTTTATATTTCACTTCTATTTTTGGGGACATGTGTTTTTTGCAGTGGACATAGTGTATTGACTTCTTTCATTTCCTCACATATTGACACTTTTCATCATGAACAATTTTGAGCAAATGAAAGGAGAAAGAATGCATATTGAACACTTATAAACTGGTTACCTAGATATAAAAATGTTACACTTTGCCCTATTTACTTATTTTTTGTGAAGTAATTGAAAGTAACTGACAGTGAGATTTTAGTCCTAAATTCTTCAGAATGGTATCTCATAAAGACATTTGCCTACGTACACAAAATATCTTATTACATTTCACCAAATTAATAATATTTTCTTAGTACAATCTTATATCCTCTCTGTATTTAAACATCCTGATTGTCCATCTTTACCAATATTTTGTTGGCTGTTTATTATAATCAGGATATTAAGCTGTACTCTTGAAGATTTTTAAGTAGGTCAATAATCTGAATGCTACATAAAAGTAAATAGTTATCTAATATGTGATAAATTATACATATGCAATGTATAATTATAACTTTTATTAATATCTAGAAATACTTTGACATGGTTTGGCTGTGTCCTTACCCAAATCTCATCTTGAATTGTAACTCCCACAATTCGTACATGTTGTGGGAAGAACCTAGTGGGAGGTAATTAAATTATGGGGGCAGGTCTTTCCCGTGCTATTCTCATGATAGTGAATAAGTCTCACGAGATCTGATGGTTTTATAAAAGGAGGTTTCCCTGCACAAGTTCTCTTCTCATGTCTGCCATCATTCGAGATTTGCCTTTCACCTTCTGCCATGATTGTGAGGTCTCTCCAGCCACGTGAAACTGTGAGACCATTAAAACTCTTTCTTTTGTAAATTGCCCAGTCTTGGGTATGTCTTTATCAGCATTGTGAAAATGGACTAATACATACTTGAAATAATGTGATAAGCCATTTTTGATAAAAATAGTGCCATCTGAAGCAGGTACAAATCATCATTGTTTTCTAATGAATAATCCATATATGGAATGACTTGATTATTTTCTTAATTACTTAATAAAATATAATGTTGTTCATACAATATTTTTAAAATGTATAAATTTTTTATTGAGCTAGATGGAAAAATCCTAACACATCTCAATTCCAGCTACTATATTTTGACCCATGAAATCCTATTATATATTTTAAGACATAGAAGTAGAATTACTCCTTGATTAAGGACACCTAAATAATGGATGCAACTCAGTTACTATACAACTGTACCCTTTCTCCTTTCTAAATAAAATACTACCTTTGCCATTTTACCACTTTGTCAGATTATAGATGTAATATAAGCTCCAATAAAAATATATAGGCATTATTATAAAAATCAAATTCTTTTTTCATCACTTCTAAAATAAATACTGACCTTTACATGTTGGAAAGTTAGGTGACCACCCAAATTGGTAACATTGAACTGAATCTGGTCCAACTCTTACAAGATTTTTTCTGCAGGAGAATGTCAACACATCTCCAACTTTGTAGCTTTCTTTTTCTGGCTTAGCATCTACATTTGCTTCTAAAATTGGAACATGACATTCTTCTTCTAAAAATAAAATTAAATGAACATACATTGAATTTTCATTGCAGAAACAAATTTAATGTGTGCTATATGAAAATAAGATGCAAGGGGCTTCATATACAGAGGAGTATAAAATATATTCTTGCCTTTGAGAAAACATATAAACTAATTATTTATACCCAACGAATATATCTAAGACCCCTCAGGCAAATTGGGAAATTGCAGCAAGGTAACATTTTCTAGGAGAATCTCTTCAGGATTGTAATAAGAAAGTCCATGAAGTTACTAATACAGTAAATTATTTCATTTGTTTAATTAACAATATGAGTTTTAATTTTGTTGTTTAATAAATAAGTTTAATAACATTATTTGTTTATAATACAGAATATGAAGGTTTTTTCACACTTAAACCACAAAAAAATCCTTCAACTAACAAAATCAAATTGCAACATATTTAATTACTTTTGTAAAATAAAAAAAAAAAAAATGTAAAAAGCAGATATGTGGGCCGGACATGGTGGGTCATGTCTGTAATCCGAGCACTTTGGGAGCCCAAGGTGGGTGGATCACCTGAGGTCAGGAGTTTGAGACCATCCTGGCAAACATGTTGAAACCCTGTCTCTGCTGAAAATGCAAAAATTAGCCAGGCACAGTAGTGGGTGCCTGTAGTCCCAACTACTAGGGAGGCTGAGACAGGAGAATCACTTGAACCCAGGAGACGGAGGTTGCAGTGAGCCAAGATCGCACCACTACACTCCAGCCTGGGTGACAGAGTGAGACCCTATCTCAAAAAAAAGTAGATATGTGAAACACCAAAACAGGATACAACTAATAAATGTTAAGTTGAAGGGACTATTAAAAAGCAAACTATTCCCAATTTTACAAAACGGTAACTAAATATCAAAGACTTTTTAAAAACCCATCTAGGTTTTTTGAATCTTTCCATTATACTCAACTCTATCACTAATACGTTTGTAAAACTAACTCATTATGAATATATTCTGATTCAATTAGAAATAGATATGTATATGAATATGTGTATAGTTTTCTTATTTAATAATCTTTCATTAAAGGTTAGTTTATACAATTATATATTCTTATGTAAAATTAATTGACATTCAAGACAAAAGAAGTAATCTGAAGAAATCAAGCATACACAAAAATAAAATNCTTTTTAAAAACCCATCTAGGTTTTTTGAATCTTTCCATTATACTCAACTCTATCACTAATACGTTTGTAAAAACTAACTCATTATGAATATATTCTGATTCAATTAGAAATAGATATGTATATGAATATGTGTATAGTTTTCTTATTTAATAATCTTTCATTAAAGGTTAGTTTATACAATTATATATTCTTATGTAAAATTAATTGACATTCAAGACAAAAGAAGTAATCTGAAGAAATCAAGCATACACAAAAATAAAATTGAAATATTTTCTAACTAACAATCTCATAAATATTTTCAAACTAGCTAGTTTTATGTACTGTTATTGGCACTTTATTTATTTATTTATTTATTTATTTACTTATTTATTTTTGAGACGGAGTCTCGCTCTGTCGCGGGGGCTGGAGTGCAGTGGCCAGATCTCAGCTCACTGCAAGCTCCGCCTCTCGGGTTCACGCCATTCTCCTGCCTCAGCCTCCAGAGTAGCTGGGACTACAGGCGCCTGCCACCTCGCCCAGCTAGTTTTTTTGTGTTTTTTTAGTAGAGACAGGGTTTCACCGTGTTAGCCAGGATGGTCTCGATCTCCTGACCCCGTGATCCGCCCGTCTCGGCCTCCCAAAGTGTTGGGATTACAGGCTTGAGCCACCGCGCCTGGCACTTTAATGTATTGATCACAGTTTACTTGAGCAAATCCCAAGAGAATGTGCCTTATTTCGATAAAATAAAATGTGTATCCCTAAATCTCTGTTTTTATTCCAGTATTTTGCATAGCAGCTCTTTTTTGGTTGTTACAGTTTTTTTTTTTTAAATCTAATTGTTAAAGACAAAGTGCCATTGAAAATAATTGATCTTGATTCCATTCTAAGATGGCCAAATAGGAACAGCTCTGGTCTGCAGCTTCCAGCGTGATAGATGCAGGAGATGGGTGATTTCTGCATTTCCAACTGAGGTACCTGATTCATCTCACTGGGACTGGTTGGACAATGGGTTTGGCCGATGGAGGGGAAGCCAAAGCAGTGTGGGGCATTGCCTCCCTGGGAAGTGCAAGGGGTTGGGGGATTTCCCTTTCCTAGCCAAGGGAAGCTGTGACAGACTGCACCTGGAAAATCGGAACACTCATGCACAAATACTGTGCTTTTCCAGTGGTCTTAGCAAATGGCACACCAGGAGACTGCATCCTGTGCCTGGCTTGGTGGGTACCATGCCCACAGAGGCTTGCTACTGCTAGTGCAGCAGTCTGAGATTGACCTGTGATGCAGCAGCCTGGCAGGGGGAGGGGCATCCGTCATTGCTGAGGCTTGAGTAGGTAAACAAAGCAGCTGGGGAAGCTTGAACTGGGCAGAGACCACTGCAGCTCAGCAAGGCCTGCTGCTTCTGTAAACTCCATCCCTGGGGGCAGGGCATAGCTGAACAAAAGGCAGCAGAAACTTCTGCAGACTTAAATGCCCTTGTCTGACAACTCTGAAGAGAGCAGTGGTTCTCCCAGCACAGTGTTTGAGCTCTGAGAAAGGACAGACTGCCTCCTCAAGTGGGTCCTTGTCCCATATGTGGCCTAACTGGGAGACATCTCCCAGTAGGGGCCAACTGACACCTCATACAGGTGGGTGCCCCGCTGGAATGAAGCTTCCAGAAGAAGGAGCAGGCAGCAATCTTTGCTGTTCTGCAATATTTGCTGTTCTGCAGCCTCTGCTGGTGATACCCAGGCAAACAGCATCTGGAGTGGACCTCTAGCAAAATCCTACAGAACGGCAGCTGAGGGACCTGACTGTTAGAAGGAAAACTAACAAACAGAAAGATCTAGCAGCAACATCCACAAAAACGGCATCCACAACAAAACTCCATCTGTACGTCACCAACATCAAAGACCAAAGGTAGATAAAACCACAGAGATGGGGAGAAACCAGAGCAGAAAAGCTGAAACTTCTAAAAACTGGAGTGCCTCTTCTCCTCCAAAGGATAACAGCTCCTCACTAGCAATAGAACAAAGCTGGACAGAGAATGACTTTGATGCAATGATGGAAGTAGGCTTCAGAAGGCTCATAACAACAAACTTCTCCAAGCTAAAGGAGGATGTTCAAACCCATCGCAAGGAAGCTAAAAACCTTGAAAAAATACTAGATGAATGGCTAACTAGAATAAACAGTGTAGAGTAGACCTTAAATGACCTGATGGAGCTGAAAACCATGGCATGAGAAATACGTGATGCATGCACAAGCTTCAGTAGTTGATTTGATAAGGTAGAAGAAAGGGTATCAGTGATTGAAGATCAAATTAATGAAATAAAGAAAGAAGAGAAGTTTAGAGAGAAAAGAGTAAAAAGAAATGAACAAAGCCTCCAAGAAATATGGGACTACGTGAAAAGACCAAATCTACATTTGATTGTTGTACCTGAGAGTGAGGGGGAGAATGGAATCAACTTGGAAAACACTCTTCAGGATATTATCCAGGAGAACTTCCCCAACCCCCAAGGAGGAGCTGGTACCATTCCTTCTGAAACTATTCCAATCAATAGAAAAAGAGGAAATCCTCCCTAACTCAGTCTATGAGGCCAATATCATCCTGATACCAAAGCCTAGCAGAGACACAACAAAAAAAGATAATTTTAGACCAATATCCTTGATGAACATCAATGCAAAAATCCTCAGTAAAATATTGGCAAATCGAATCCAGCAGCACATCAAAAGGCTTATCAACCATGATCAAGTCAGCTTCATCTCTGGAATGCAAGGCTGGTTCAACATAGGCAAACCAATAAATGTAATCCATCACATAAACAGAACCAATGACAAAAAAACACATGATTATCTCAATAGATGCAGAAAAGGCCTTTGACAAAATTCAACAGCCCTTCATGCTAAAAACTCTCAGTAAACTAGGTACTGATGGAACATATCTCAAAATAATAAGAGCTATTTATGACAAACCCACAGTCAATATCATACTGAATGGGAAAAAACTGGAAGCATTCCCTTTGAAAACTGGCATAAGACAGGGATGCCCTCTCTCATCACTCCTATTCAACATAGTGTTGGAAGTTCTGGCCAGGGCAATCAGGCAAGAGAAAGAAACAAAGGTTATTCAATTAGGAAAAAAGTAAGTCAAATTGTCTCTGTTTGCAGATGACATGATTGTATAATTAGAAAACCCCATCGTCTCAGTCCAAAATCTCCTTAAGCTGATAAGCAATTTCAGCAAGGTCTCAGGATACAAAATCAGTGTGCAAAAATCACAAGCATTCCTATACACTCATAACAGACAAACAGAGAGCCAAATCATGAGTGAACTCCCTTTCTCAATTACTTCAAAGAGAATAAAATACCTAGGAATCCAACGTACAAGGGATGTGAAGGACCTCTTCAAGGAGAACTAGAAACCACTGTTCAACGAAATAAAAGAGGACGAAAACAAATGGAAGAACATTCCATGCTCATGGATAGGAAGAATCAATATCATGAAAATGGCCATACTGCCCAAGGTAATTTATAGATTCAATGCCATCCCCATCAAGCTACCACTAACTTTCTTCACAGAATTGGATAAAACTACTTTAAAGTTCTTATGGAACCAAAAAAGACCCCGCATTGCCAAGACAATCCTAAGCCAAAAGAACAAAGCTGGAGG
>NW_016828873.1:454516-476620 GCF_001698545.2 Rhinopithecus bieti | reverse complement strand
TTTCAAACAAATGGAAGAACATTCCATGCTCATGGATAGGAAGAATCAATATCATGAAAATGGCCATACTGCCCAAGGTAATTTATAGATTCAATGCCATCCCCATCAAGCTACCACTAACTTTCTTCACAGAATTGGATAAAACTACTTTAAAGTTCTTATGGAACCAAAAAAGACCCCGCATTGCCAAGACAATCCTAAGCCAAAAGAACAAAGCTGGAGGTATCATGCTACCTGACTTCAAACTATACTACAAGGCTACAGTAACCAAAACAGCATGGTAGAGTACCAAAACAGAGATATAGACCAATGGAACAGAACAGAGGCCTCGGAAATAACACCAGACATCTACAACCATCTGATCTTTGACAAACTTGACAAAAACAAGAAATGGGGAAAGGATTCCCTATTCAATAAATGGTGCTGGGAAAACTGGCTAGCCATATGTAGAAAGCTGAAACTGGGTCCCTTCCTTACACCTTATACAAAAATTAATTCAAGATGGAATAAAGACTTAAATGTTAGACCTAAAAACCATGAAAACCCTAGAAGAAAACCTAGGCTTTACCATTCAGGACATAGGCATGTGCAAGGTCTTCATGACTAAAACACAAAAAGCAATGGCAACAAAAGCCAAAATAGACAAATGAGATCTAATTAAAGTAAAGAGCTTTCTGCACAGCAAAAGAAGCTACCATCAGGGTGAACAGGCAACCTACAGAATGGTAGAAAATTTTTGCAATTTACCCATCTGACAAAGGACTAATAGCCAGAATCTACAAAGAACTTAAACAAATCTACAAGAGAAAAACAGCCCCATCAAAAAGTGGGCAAAGGATATGAACAGACACTTCTTAAAAGAAGACATTTATTCAGCCAACAGACACCTGAAAAAACGCTCATCATCACTGGACATCAGAGAAACGCAAATAAAAACCACAATGAGATACCATCTCACACCAGTTAGAATGGCAATCATTAAAAAGTCAGGAAACAACAGATGCTAGAAAGGATGTGGAGAAATACGAACACTTTTGCACTGCTGGTGGGAGTGCAAACTAGTTCAACCATTGTGGTAGACAGTGTAGTGATTCCTCAAGGATCTAGAACTAGAAATACCATTTGACCCAGTGATCTCATTACTGGGTATATACCCATAGGATTATAAATCATGCTGCTATAAAGACACATGCACATGTATGTTTATTGTGCTAGAATTCACAATAGCAAAGACTTGGAACCAACCCAAATGTCCAACAATGATAGACTGGATTAAGAAAATGTGGCATATATACACCATGGAATACTACACAGCCATAAAAAAGGATGAGTTCTTGTCCTTTGCAGGGTCATGGATGAAGCTGGAAACCATCATTCTGAGCAAACTATCACGAGGACAGAAAACCAAACACTGCAAGTTCTCGTGCACAGGTGGGAATTGAACAATGAGAACACTTGGACACAGGGTGGGGAACATCACACACTGGGGCCTGTTGTGGGGTGGGAGGTAGGGGGAGGGATAGCATTAGGAGAAATACCTAATGTAAATCACGGGTTAATGGGTGCAGCAAACCAATATGGCACGTTTACCTATGTAACAAACCTGCATGTTGTGCACATGTACCCTAGAACTTAAAGTATATATAAAAAAGAAAATAATTGATCTTGGCTTATGTAGGATTTCCAGCTGCTTTATTCGTATATTGTTATTGCATGGTGGTGTAAACGGAATAATGACCCCTAGATATGGCACTCTACTAATCCCTGCAACATGGATTACCATAACTTGTAAGATGTTACCTTACATGAAAAAACAGACTGTGCCGCTAAGCTGTCATCAGGAGTCTAGTTGCCCTGAAACTTTATTAACTCTCCACGGTGTTCGTGAGCTATCATTCAACCTTGGACATAGAGTGTTCTGCTGAATTCTTCAACTTTGGAGACTCTGACTTCATCCGTCTACTCTGATAACCTCAATATGTTGTCTTGTGCTTTTGGAGTAAGCAACGGGCAGAAAGGGAAAGGTAGCAATATTCTGAGAACCTGAACAACAAGATGTGCTTTTTCTGATTAAATAAAATCTGCCAAATTTTGAAACAAGTTTATTCTGACAACTTAGTTTCTAAATGTCATTGCCCACTAAATGGAACCAGGACTTATTGGAGGTATGGCTGATTCCAGTTCCTGGGCAGTGGAAACATGACTTAAGTCTCAGATATTTTTTGTGTCACAAAGCAACCGAATTGTTCAAAGACTAACAAAATCTTAGAGACTGCACACAGAGCCAGCTTGTATGGGTTACAGCTGGCCAAACTTAATTTGTCAAGCTTCTAAAACATAATTGTTGGGCTGACAATAGCCATCATCTCTCAAAATGAAGAGAGCTTGTTCATGACATGAATAGGTATGGACAAGAGAAAGTGTGGAAATATTTATACCATAATTGAAGCCTATAAATTTTGAACTCTTTTCAATCACTGGAATTTTCTAGTTTTGGTAACATTTGTTATTTTATTTCTTTTTGCAAATGTTAATATTGTTTTAACCCCTTGTAATTGAAAGAGACCAGGACTTAACTGTTTACTGAAAAGTATCACAGTTCCAGCTGTTTTAAAAAGACTCCATTTCTAGAGGTTCAAATTTCATTTTCCTTTACTTTGTTTTGTTTTTCTAGTGGGGAAGGTTCTCTCACTCTGTTGCCCATGTTGGAGTGCACTGGTGCAGTCATAACTCACTGCAGCATTGAACTCCTGTTTCAGCCTTGCCAGTGGTGGGGACTACGGGTGCACATCACTGTGCCCGGCTCTAGAGGTTTAAATTTAAGAATTGAAGATGTGGAATAATATTTGATAACATATCATCTTTTGAAAACATACCATAGATTTTATTTCTTGATAGGATGGAGTAGTTGCTATCAACATATCATCCCACTGAAAAAAAATTTAGAAAATTTTACAAAATTTATTTTCAGAACGCTGGAAATCAGCCAGTACAGGACTGTGATGACTGAAAAAAGGAAAAAACCCTCAATACCTCAAAATAATAAAGCAAAGTCAATGACAGCCCCAGCTGTGTGTTGGGAGGCCTTTTCTGGACTGTGCAAGGAGGGAAAACCCAGGAAGAATGCCGTGGTCTTCTTTAGTTGAGACTAGTAAGGTCAGTCTTGGAGACTGGTGGCCAGAAGTTACTGGACACAGAAGCAGAGAGAAAGTATTATGAAGAGAAAGAGTATGGAAGTTTCCTTAAGTTTTTGGTTGAATACTGAGCTGTGCAAGCATAGGATGGAATCGCATTGGGCTGGGCAAAGAACAATTACTGAAGAACTGTAAAGACGAAGAATTACAAGAGTTCACACAGGACTGGGAATTGCCATCATTTATACCATAGACTTCTGAAAGAATCGTTTTCCAAGTTCTAAGCTGCTCACAAATAAACATACCTCTCAGAAGTACGGACTTTTTACAACTTAGAAAATGATTTATTGACTCAAACATATTAATTTAAATAAAGATAAATACTAAAACTTCCTTATAATACATTTTAACTGTAATTGGACTTATTTGCACTTTAATACCTCAGTTTTGTAACCATTTATTGTGAACTAACTTGATAATATAAACGACAAGCAGGTGTTACATTAATGGATTATCTTCAGTGTATTCTCTAATATTTCTTCTTCTTATGTACATTTGATTTATATAGGTAGGCAAACAATGTTATTGCACATCTACTTAGACAAAATTGGAACTGAAAATCAAATAAATAATGATAGAAGTAGTGGTGAAACCTATATTTAACATGGTGAAACCTATATTTAACCTATATTTAATCTATAAACAATAGACTTATTTCTTTAAATAATTAGCAAAACTGAGAGAGCAGTATTTTGCTTACTAGTTAAGCTGCATTTGGGAGGAGTGGACCAGCCCCGTTCTACACATGAAATACTTTTCTCCTTGTTTTGAAGGCTGTATCCTGTGTTGCAAACAATTTGTACAGTATCACCTTCCAGATGTATTTGTCCTGAAGATTCAGAATGACCATTTTTCACAAAAGGAAAGGAACACATTCCTAAGGACCAAAAATTGATTAATGTACAAGATGGAAGTAGTAAAAAAAGTGCATTTTAAAATATTTTATTAAGAAAGGAAAATTTTGAAAACTGACATAATGTGTAAATATTTTCAAAATAATTTAGGTCATGCTACTGTATAAATGATGAAATATATTTTTTGTTCCTATATATGTACATATAAAAGAAAGTTAATATTTCATATTGTTACTCAATAGTTTTTATAACAAAATATCTTGTGTTTATAAACTCTTCTAGGGACAAAACCATATCTTCATATAAATATTTCTCGCAATTCTCATAAACGTTTCTTACAAAAGGAGAAAGATCATTACTATGTCCTTTGTCGCCTCATCTAGTCTCTCTCCCATTGTTTTTCTTTTTTAATACACCTGTTGTCATTGGAGTCTGGTCTCTATATTTATTGAAGTATTAATATAGCTACATTTTGAAGGACCAAATAAATGATGTATTGAAAATATAAAAGTTAAAATACCAAACCTTACCTTGCAATATGCAAGAGAATGGTAAATTCAAAACAGAATAGCTATACAAAATGACTTATTTTAAAGAAAAACTATGATCAGGCTGCTGCCAAATGAATATTAGTAAAGAAATATTAGCAGTCAAATACATTAATCATCAGTCTAAAAAAATTAATATATTTCAACATGTAGAACATTTCCAGGTAATGCAAGACAGTTGACATATTTATTCTTCATTGATTCTCATAGGAGGCATCTCAAAATAGGAGGACTACATCTCCCATCTTTGCAGCTCCTCTGGTCACTGCCCCTGTGATGATCTTGTCTGGCACATCCTTCTTTATTCACTGAATGACATCCATTTAATGAACAAGGCATTTACTCACTGAGACACTTTGGTGTTGGTGACCATCCTTCTTCTGTGCATGTTATGCGAGTCCAAAAGGATTTTGATGGAGACACAAAATTATATTCACAAGAGTAATAGAAAACTTCCCCTATAGGAACTTGGGAAAATGGCTTATAATTTTCTTCATCATACAGAAATCCATGGCGTATTTTTGGAAAATCACAAAGTGTTGCTGGGAAAAATAACACAAAACTGAAGAATTAAATACTACATTAATGATTCACTAAAAAGTTATATTAATCATCTCATTTTATAGTTTGTTTTTTCATTCACTAATGCCTTTAGCTAATGCTTTCCCAGTGTACTAATGGATGAAGAAAGATCACTAAATAAGAATACAGTACAAGAGTATTTAAGGAGGTCTTTTTTTTTCTTTTTTTTTTTTTTTTTTTTTTTTTTTTTTTTTTTTGAGAAGGAGTTTCAGGTTTCACTCTTGCTGCTCAGGCTGAAGTGCAATCGTGCAAATCTTGGCTCACTGCTTCCTCCACTTCCCAGGTTCAAGCGATTCTCCTGCCTCAGCCTCCTGAGTACCTGAGATTACAGGTGCCTGCCACCACACCCGACTAATTTTTTTGTATTTTTAGTAGAGACAAGGTTTCACCATATTGGCCAGGCTGGTCTTGAACTCCTGACTTCAGGTGATCCATGCACCTTGGCCTCCCAGAGTGCTGGGATTACAGGCTTGAGCCACCATGCCGGACCGAGGAGATCATTGTTAATGAATATAAAATTTATATTTTGGAGTGATATGAAATCTGAACTCTTCTGCAATGTCTTCAAGAACAATATCCTCCATAACAATTTAAGAATGAAGGCAGACTGTAAGAGTGGCAAATCTCCCTGATCAGTATAGTGTACAGTAGAGGAGTGATAGGATTACTCTCAGCTCTCAGATTTCTTTCTTTTTCTGTACTCATCGAGTGTCATAGGTATCTCCACCAGAAAATCTGTCCTATTTTTTTTTCTGGTGCAGTAAAATGTTGGGTAGGTAATTTGATTTTTTGTTTATTAATATTCTGATTACTTTCTGGTTACAAAGTTTATATAGTTTTTGTGGAAACAATTTAGAGGTATAAGAAAATCACTAAGAACAACTCAACCAAGATAAAATTAGAGTTAAATTCTTGTAAATGCTGTATATATAAATGTTTGTTATACTGCAGGTCCAAAACATCTGAAAAGAAAAAACAATAAAAGATAATAAAATGATAAAATAATGCAATTAAAATACAACAATTATTTTTATGGTATTTACATTATATTAGATATTATAAATAATCTAAAGATTGTTTAAATTATATGGGAGGATATGCATATATTATATGCAAATACTACACCATTCTCTCTTAGAGACTTGAGCATCTGTGGATTTTGTTATCTGCCGGGGGTGAAAAGAGTCCTGGAACAATTCCTTGAGGATACTAAGGATACTGAGGATACTACTGGATATATGTATATAGACACTTACACATACATCCATACCCACTGTGGTGCAAGATATATTAAAACAATGTAGAAAATGGGTGAAATCTTCATGTTTTGACTCTATTTTTTTGTGTATATATATTTTATATGTATACACATTTTTTATTAGACTTAATTTTTATTTATAGTTTTTCACAGTAAAATTGAGTGGAAGTTACAGAGATTTCCTATATAACACTTCCTCTTCCCTGCCACATGAATAGCCCCTTTCCCCATCAATATTATTGTCATTCAAAGTCCATAGTTTACATTGGGGTTACTCTTGATATAGTACATTCTGTGGATTTGATGTACTTTATCTTTGAATGCTTTTTTAGCTCAAGATACTTCCTCAATATAGTGTGCTCATTTTTTAGCTCAAGATATTTTCTCAATATAGCATTGCTGTGTAAGAAATTGTTTTGTTTCTCACCTTATTTAGAAAAAGCATGCAGAAATTCAGGTGACAATCAAGGGAAATTTCTCTTTTTTATCTACCTAGAAGTAATATTTAATGTTGCACAATATTTGAAATAATTCTTGTGGTATTTAACCTTGTGAAACCTTAAATTTATTATCTAACTGTTTAAAAATTGACATTAGATAGTTTTGGAGAAGATATTGAGGGAAAGACTCCCTCGTGTCTTGATAGTATTAACCTATCATAACTCCTTTTAAATATCCTTTGTTCCTTGAAAATTGCAGTTACAGTACTTGATTTTCATACATTTGTACTTACATATTCTTCACTATCCAGAATAACTTTGTTCTCATCATCCAGTTGTATTCTACCTATCCTTCAGAACTTGCTCTACAACATGCATTGTATAATCATTGTGTACATCCGCAATGGTGCTAGCTAAGAGTGTTATCGTCCTTTTGCAAGCTTGCCATTACACAATCACCCACTTCAAAAGCAGAAAATAATTTTCCTTGTCTCAACATTCTGATAGAATACTATGAATACATTTCTTCTGGGACATATATATATATATATGTACACACACACACACAAACACATATATACAGACATACAGTCATTTACCACATAATGACGTTTTGGTCAGTGACAGATCACTTATATCACAGTGGTCCCATAAGATTATAAAGTAGCTGAAAAATTCCTATCAACTGATGACCACCACAACATCACAGTCCAATGTATTACTCACATGTTTGTGGTGATGCTGGTATAAACAAACCTACTGCATTGCCAGTCATATAAACAATAGCACACACAATTATATATAGCACATAATACTTGATAATGATAATAAATGACCATGGTACTAGTTAATGTATTTAATGTACTATAGTTGTTATCATTATTTTACAGTTCACTTCTACTCATTTAAAAAAATAACTGTAAAACATCCTCAGGCAGGTCCTTCAGGAACTATTCCAGAAGAAACCTTTGTTATCATAGGAGAGGACAGCTCCATGTGTGTTACTGCTCTGAAGACCTTCTAGTGGAACAAAAGCGGAGGAGGAAGACAGTGGTACTGATGATCCTGATCCTTTGCAGGCCGAGGTTAATGTGTGTGTTTGTGTCCGTTTTTAACAAAAAGGTGTAGAAGGTAAATAAAATATTTAAAAGATAAAATCTTACAGAATAAGAATAGAAAGAAAAAATATTCTGTACATCTATGCAAGGTGTGTTTAAGCTAAATGTATCACAACAGTTACAAGTTAAAAAATTTTCAGTTGATAAAGTAAAAAGCTTACCATAAATTAATATATTATTGAAGAAAAGTTTTTGAAATAAATTTGGTCTATCCTGGGTGCACCAAAAGCTCAGTAATTAGCACTAAAGAACTTATCCATGTAACCAAAAACCACCTGCTCCCCCCCAAAATATGGAAATAAATATATAAATAAAATAAATTTACTCTAGCTCAAGTATTCAGTGTTTATGAAGTTTACAGCAGTGTATGGTAATGTGCTGAGCCTTCATATTCGCACACCACTCACTCAGTGACTTACCCAGAACAACTTTCAGTCCTGCAAACCCTGTTGACGGTAAGAGCCCTATGCAAGTCTGCCATTCTTAATATTTTCTATTGTATTTTTATTGTACCTCTTCTATGTTGAGATAAATACATTCTTACATTTGTGCTACAATTGACCACAGTATTCAGTACAGTAAGATGTTGTACACGTTTGCAGTCTAGGAGTGACAGGCCATATAGCCTAGTTAGGTAGTAGGCTATACAATCTAGATTTGTGTAAGTACACTCTGTGATGTTTGCAGGAGGACAAAACTGCCTAAAGACATACTTCTCAGAACGTTTTCCTATCATTAAGTGATGCATGAGTGCACACACACACACTCACACACACACAATCACCTGTATATAAAACCTTGCAATTTCTTTGCCTCTTTACATTTTGCTTTTCTTTTAGGACATTCTAAGTAGTAGTGAGGCGAGGGCGTGGTTGTCATATTCTTTCCAGCTTCTTTGCTGCAGCATGAAGCACAATATATTGCTTGAATAATGTTTTGCTACTGGAAGCATGCAGTTTTCTATTTGTACAAAAGTGTTGCTTTCATGTGTTATTTCTGCTGTTTGGCCAGTTTCTAAATAGACACCAAAATAAAAGTGTAACGCACACTTACATGTCATTTAACACCTAGACAATTTTTAGACAGAATTTCGCTGAAGTTTATCCTGGGACTGGACTGAAGCTTGAAATTTTTTTGTTGGATTAGGAATTGTCAAAATTCTACATACTATCCTTATAATTTTCACTTACCTTCGTCTGCTTCCACCCCCATTTAGAAATCCTTGTGTAATGCCATTTGTAACAGATGTTTAAGCCACTTAATAAATATCATAAACACAGACTTAAGAAAAATCAAATACACTCATACAATCGCACTCTTGTGATTACAACTCAGTACTAAAAGTGAAAACAAAATTAAATGAATTTCAGGCCCATAGAAATAATGTTTTGCCACATTTGTAAGGGCATATCTTAAAAGAAAGTATTTTATTTGTTCATATTTTTCTCTTATGTCAGGACTGAGAAGAAAGTGTTCAAACAATTTTAAAGATCTGTAAACATTAGAAAGCAGTAAAGCAGTAAAAGAAAAACTTTCTGGAAATCAAAGAGTATAGCACAATGATTGAAACTCCATGTACACACATAGTTTAATCAGTATTCTAGACCCTGTTAGAGATTTTGTTTGCAATTATTTTGATATGGTGGTTTTAATTTTCACATGAAATAAAATGGGATAGTTTATAATGTTATAAGAACCAGTATATAGTATTAATAAAGAGGTGATATATTATTTAAATTTTGAAATTTGTGGAAGAGCTCAGAAGAAACAATTTTTTGGCAGTTCACTGGTTTACATATAAAAACAATATTTTCTATTGTTTCATTAAAATATATTTCCCTGTTGAATTATAATTCGACTGAAATGAGAATTCCTTCATTCTAATAACATTTGAAATTTAAATTATCAAATCTATGAAAATAAAATTCTAAAAAACATATTGAAGGTGGCCAAATCTTTTGGGGTTGATTTTCCAGTCAGTGGCATTGCAGAGTTTATGCAGAATTACATTAATACTTCACCTTGTCACCTTTATTATAGCAGATTTTCTCTCATTTGATTTCTCTTTACATTTCTATTTGGTGACCATTTACCCTTTGCAAACTAGAGAACAGAGAGAACTAATTTCATTTTATTTTCCTACTAATTGCATGTTGGAAAATATTTGCAGAAAATAGATGAATATTATGATACCCCTTCAAATTATCCTCAGCTATTTATTCATTTAAAAATAATCTTATGCATATACACACACAATCAATAAATACATTTGAAAAGGAACTAAAATATTCAGATCTGTTTTCAACTTACCTTCTCCCCCAACAGTGGATACCCATGAGATTAGGATTACACTGAATAAAAGCCACATGCTTGGTAGTCCCAATCACATATAACTAAAAATACTCCAGTGATGGTGGTGTTGCTTTAAATCTGCTTTCATTAACAGTTATGAGCATGACTTTGTATTTCAGTATACTAACGGGAAGCTACTTTAGTAAAACCCTTTGTGGAAAATATCAAAGTTCATGGAGGGTTGTGTGAAATAAGCAAATAGTGTCTAATCAGTGTTTTCGCAATAATATTCTCAATTCATTATGTAATGTTTATTTGAGCAAAATAACTGCTGTTCAATTTCCTTGTTGTAGTCACCGAGTCTCTGAGTTTGGAATAATCAGAAATGACTGTTTAGAGGAGACAGGAAGCTCTCCCCTGCCTTTATTTTTTTTTTTCCTAGCCAAGGGTTCAGCTGTTTCAAAAGGCAAGCAAGTGCAAGTCATCAGCCCTCATCTTAATACAACAACATCACTTTTGTAGTTGTAAATTCCTTTTAAAACTGGCACTAATAGTACCTTCTTAACAGTTTTAATATTTCATAAACTATAAAAGGTCTAATCAAGAATAATTTTTGCCAAGTAATGTTTCCTGAAATGTTTGAAGGAACAAAATTATAATTCAAAATCATTTTGTTCAGGTGAGACTTTGAGAATGGCTTTGTGAGGGTCTTGGTATATTCACTACCCACCAAAAGGCAGCAATAAAACTGGATACAATTTTAAAAGTAACCATTGGTTGTCTCTGGAAAC
Organism: Rhinopithecus bieti; assembly: GCF_001698545.2. Lineage (NCBI taxonomy): Eukaryota > Metazoa > Chordata > Mammalia > Primates > Cercopithecidae > Rhinopithecus > Rhinopithecus bieti. The sequence goes on along the minus strand of NW_016828873.1, from coordinate 465,543 downwards.
TGGCCAAACAGCATAATGTTGGGAAATATTTATTCCAGAAAGTTTCCATAAAATTCAGTAAAAGAGAGCGATGCTTTCATCCACCTCTGTCTCGCAGCCCAATTCTGTGGCTCAGAAGTTGAACCCTGGATGGGCAGGCAGTCTATGTGGACTGGAAGCTCTGCTCCCTTGCTGGAGAAGAGTGACTTTATAGCTTGGAAAGGTCCACGCCTGAGGATCCTATTGAATACAAAGAGATTACAGTGGGAAACAATCAGAGAAGACGAGTATGTCTAGAGGATACTAGCTGAAGCAAGCAAAAAGTGCCCAGCCTGCAAGAAATTTAACATTTAATGGGGAAATTTCGAGAAATAGACAGCCTAATGATCTCACTAAGATGAAACTTACTGACAGTGGTTCAGAAGTCAATGGGAATGCACATAGCTATGTCCAATCAAGAAACCAGAGAAGTCCCTGTGAGCTACTAGTAGTCTCCACTATTGATTCTAGTCTATCTAAACCTTGTCATTTCCAATTACTACACTACCTAAAATATCTAAATATTAAGCATCACACTCTAGAACATTTCAACAATCTTTTTATCTCACTTTACTAAATTTGTTCCAAACATTCAATGACCCTGACGCTTATTCACTGTTCTTTGCCCTTCACTTTCTCTCTTCCCACCACATCTAAATTAGATTCCATGGGTTATCACTGTAAGTCAATCCCTTGCACACACTCTCCTGCCCATTCCTTCCTTTCTATCTGTAATCCAAGTCTTAGGAAACCTCAGTCCTTTGCAAATAAATTCTCTGCTTGCCCCGTTCCTGAATTGAAACACCAGAGTGTGTCTACAAGAAAAATAAAGGCAACTGTGTTGACTTGCCTTGCTTTAAATTAATGATCATGGTCCTAAATAATTTTGACACTGCTTTTCCCCTCCCCTATTTTCATTATCTCCCTCCTTAACCACCAATCCTCACCTTGCACTTTGCTAATGACTTCATTGATTTTTTCTTCTAGATATACAAGCAATCAGAAGAAAACTACTTGCTGTTCATATGCACCTTTTTCTGCATTGTCTCCTGTTTCACTGGATGTTGATCTTTACTCCTATCTTGTTATGGTCTCTACCAGATTTGGTCCCATCTTTTCTATGCAAGGATTTTGCTCTTTCAATTATTCCTTCTCACCTGTATCATTAATTTCTCCATTTTCCAAATGATTTCCACTGATATGCAAACATACCAAACATTTTTCATCGTAAAGAGCAAAAACAAAAGCTCAAAAAATTGTTTGTAGAATCCAAATCTCTTTCTAGTAATCTAATTCACTTCTCATTTTATAATACAATGACTCTAATATGTTATCTACAATCTCTACTTTAATTCATTTTTTCATTCCCACCACTACACTTAAACCCCTCTTGTAACAGTCACCAGTGTCTTCTTCAATCTAATCAAATCCATTGGTCAAAACTGAATACTCAGAACAATTTCATGACTTTCCCCTTCCATTTGGAAATACCTGTTTCACAGGGTTTATGGAACACCACATTCTCCTGGTTTCTCTTCTGTCTCAAAGGCTTCACCATCTCAGTCTTTTGCTGGCTTCTTCTAATCTCTCTGACCTTTAAATATTGGTTTGTCTGAATCTAGGGGATGTTATCATTTATTTGTAAGCACAGAGTTAATTTTCACAGAGCTAGTGCTGATTTTTAGTTGAAATAACACTATCTTCTCTTGTCTATTTTTTTTTTTGAAGCCCAGTACTCAACAATTATTCTCCTTTTATTTGCTGAATATTTCTTCTAATTTAGAAACTTAGATTGCCCTTTTTTGTCTGTTTCCTATTCCGAGTAATTTCAGCAGATTATGCCCCTCCCCCCCGGAAACATTAGCAATAAATAAAAGAAGGAAACTATACTTGATAAGAAATAAAAGGGCAGGTTAGAAAATAATTTTGTCTTCAATTTTGTGGCCAATTTTATTTTGAAAGATGCTCACTCCACTGTGTCTCATCTCACTTGTTCTTCTGCCGTGTGATTTTGCCACGATCCTATCAAGATTTAGAATCAAATTTCCCTCATTTTGAAAATCTGTACTTTTTAGTGGCATGCTTTTGTCAATACAATACAGGGGTAATGACTCTGCTAGGCATTAGAGAGTTATGGGTTTATATTTTGGAAGACTATCTCTCTGACACTGTCTTGTTAGCCTTTTGCCATTTGGCAAGAAGTTCAATCTGCATGCAGAAGCCATATGTAGGTCTTCTGGTTGACAGTCCCAGTAGGTCCAGGCAATCAGCCCAGGTGTCATACATGTGAGTGAAATTTGCAGATTCCAAATCTCAGTTATTTGAGTCCTAACCCATTTAAATCTTTTCACGTGAGGCTCAAATATTGTGGAACAGTTATAAGTCATCACCTCAGTGCCCTGTGTCAATTCCTAACAGTATCCTTAAGTATAATAAAATGATTGCTGTTTTATGCCAATAAGTTTCTTACACAGCATTTTAAATCTAGGAAACTGGGACCTCTTTTTTTTTTTTTTTTTGTGGATTCCAGGTTTAGTGCAGGGAAAGTAAATTAAGTCTCAAACTATTTATTGTTACAAAAAATATGAAAGGGTTAAAAGGCAAATTATAACATTCAAATACATATGAAACTGGCCTGTAGAAGTTATTACTGATAAAATTTGAGATACATTTAAGTATCTCAAAGAAAAATTACTGAAATTGGTTATAACTCTTGAATATTCAAAATTCTCATCCCCAAAAGTGCTATAAAAATAAAACATCCCAGCCTATATAATCCAAACAATTTTTGTTTTGAAATAATCTTAGATTCATATAAGTCACAAAAATAGTACAGAGAATGCCCATGTACCCTTTACCCAGCTTCCTCCAATAACTATAACTTCCTCCATCTCTTATATCTATAGTACAATAATTGAGACCAGAAAATTGACATTAGTACTCTACTACTAACTCAACTATGAACCTTACTGAATTTCATGGTTTTTTTCCATGAACTTGCCTTTGTGTTTGTGTATGTGTGTGTATGGTATATTAATTTTACAACATGTATGCACTCATGTAACCATTACCACAATCAGTCATATGCCGAACTACTCAGTCATATACAGAACTATTCTGTCACCTCCAGAAAACTCCTGTATGCTGTCCTTTTATGGTCCCCACATTCCCCCACCCCTCATTGCTAGCCATCACTAGTATGTTCTGCATAGCTGCAATTTAGTCTTTTTGAGTATTGTATAAATTGGATTATACAGTAAGTCAACTTTTGATTTGGATATTTTTCACATAGGATAATGTCCTTGACATGTAGCCAAGCTGTTGCATTATAAATCATTTCTTTTAACTGTTGTGAAGCACTCCATTGTATGGATGTAACATGTTTGTTTATTCTTTCACTCATCTGAGGACTTTTGAGTTGCTTCTACTTTTTTGGCTATAACACATAAAGCTATGATGGACAATTTTGTGCAGTGTTTTACTTGAACAGCAAACTTGTTCTCAAAGGGTCATATGTTTAGTATTTTAGGGTTGTGAACCATAAGGCCTCTGCCACAACTACCTAACTTTGCAGTTATAGAGCCAAAATAATGATAGACAATACATAAATAAAAAGGTATGGCTCACATCCAATAAAACTTTACTAGAAAATAGATCACTAGTTCCTAGGATACAGTTTGCCATCTCCTGCCTTATGATAAACAGTCAGGGGTGAGATTACTGGGTTTTATGAAAAGCGCTGTTGAGCTCTATAAGAAATTGTCTGTTTTCCATAGTGGCTATGCCATTTTACATCTCCACAAGCAATGCATGAGAGATCCATTGTATTGTATTTTCAACTGCACTTGCTATTACCAGTGTGTTTCATTTACTTCTTTTAAAAACATTTTATTAGATATATAGTAAATCTCATTGCGGTTTTAATTTGTATTTCCCTATTGGTTAATGACATTGAATAACTTTTCCCATGTTTATTTTCCATCTGAATATCTTTTTTGTTAGATCTGTTCAAGGTTTTGGCACCTTTTTTAATTGGATTGTTTTATCTGTGTTTAGAGCATTCTTTATGTATTCGGTGTATAAGTCCTCTGTCAGATATACTATTTGCAACTATTTTTTCCTAATACGTAGCTTATCTTTTCACTCTTATAGAATGTCTTTCATGGAGAAAAAGTGTTTAATGTTGATAAAGTATTACTATTATTTAATTCTTTTGTGGGTCATCCTTTAGGTGTCCTGTTTAAAAACGATTCCATCAAACTCCAGGTCACAAAGATTTTCTCTTCTTTTCCTCTACAAGTTTGATTGTTTTACATTATACATTTAGATATAGAAGCCATTTGGAGTTATGTTTTCTAAAATATGTGAGATTAAATCAAAATTAATTTTTTGGCTAACAAAGTGCTAATGCCCAACATAATTTGTTGAAAAGAAACTTTTCTCAACCACATGCCATGTGTTTTCTTACTTCTAAGTGTGAGCTCAATCATGAGAACACATGAACACATAGAGAGGAACAACATACACTGGGGACTACTGGAGGGTGAAGGGTGGGAAGAGTGAGAGGATCAGGAAAAATAACAAATGGGTACTAGGCTGAATACCTGGATGACAGAATACTCTGTATGACTAACTCTTATGAAACAAGTTTACCTGTGTAACAAACCTGCATGTGTAGCCCTGAACTAAAAAAAAAAAAAAAAAAAAAAGGATCTTCTCCCTGTTGAATTATTTGTGTGTCTTTGTCAAAAGTTAGTTGAGCATATTTGTGTGGGTCTATTTCTGGATTCTCTATCTGTTCTATTGATTTACGTTTATCCCTCCGTCAATACTATACTGTTTTGAATATGGTAGCTATATTTCAAGGCCTCAAATTTGATTTGTGTGATCCTTTCAACTTTATTATTAAAGAAAAATGTTTCAGCCCTTCTAACTCCTGTGCATTTCAATATAAATTTAGTATGAAAAGATCTATATTTACAAAGAATTCTGTTGAAATTTTAATAAGGAATTATATTAAGCCTATAGTACAATTTGAGAAAATTTATTTATTTACCTTGTTGAGTATTCTAGTCCAAGAACATGGTATTGCTCTCTATTTAATTCTTCCTTGATTTTCCTAGGGAATACTTGTTTTCATATTGACACAAATACATATTAGAAAATAGGTATCAACTATCAAGGCTTTTGTCCATTTCAGAAATAATTCAAATATTTCTATAAATAGAAATACTATATTTGGGGAATACATAGTCCCCAAAGCTTTACGTTTTTTCTTGTCATTTGATTTTCATAAAATGCTTCCAAATAATATAAGGGTTACATCTCTCATCTCTGCTGAGATGTCAAGACCCTGATCCCTTTTGAGGTGTCCCTCTCTACTCAGTGAATCATTTATGCAGATGATGATCAGGATATTTACTTACTAAGAAACTTCACTGTTGATACCCATTCTTTCTCTGTGCATGTTACGTGAGTCCATAGGGGATTTGAAGGAGATGTGAAGTTATATTCACAGAAGTAATAGAACAATTTTTTTTTTCTTGTGAACTGGTAAAATTGGTTTATATTTATCTTGGTCATATAACTGTCCTTATTTTATTTCTGCATATCCACAAATTTCTCTGGGGAGAAAAGACAAATAAGTATCTTGTATTTGAAAATACACAGCTTATATATCAATGATATCATTGATGCATTTTATTCATTTAACTCATTACCACTTGTCATTAGTGATTAAGAAACAGAGAACTATATGTAACTCAGAATGACTTAATAACATCATCGTTAAATAAGATACTCTAACATTTTTGGAGTCAAATCAAGTGTAAACTGTTTTGAAGTATCTCCAAGAAGATAACAATACAGAACAAAACAAAAATCAAGGTAGAGGATATGAGTAGCTTTACACTGTCGTCCTCCCATGTCTAAGGTTCACGTTGGTCAGGATAATAGTACAGATTTTAAATCCCTATTCAATTCCATTCTCCTTTCTTTTCTTTGCCTATCATGAAATCTTTTAGCAGAAAGCTGAGCCATGTCTGTCCCCTGATAGTTCAGCCAAGATACTACCTGGGTAAGTTTTTTATACTATTATTTATTTTTCTGACTGTAAACGTAATATATTTTCAGTGAAGAAATTTAGAATGAACAAAGAATCATAAAGAAGCAAAAATTCACCCCAAACAAAAAATCCGAGATATAATTACAATCGTATTATGATGAATAGAAAATAAGTATGTACATATGTATACATTTGTAAAAATTGTGGTGGTAAAATACGAAAATAATTTAGAATTGGCATTGTCTTTAGAGAAATAGAATCAACTGTGTGGACATAACACGTCATATAAACAACATATAAATAAATATTAATATAGAAATAAAAATGTAATATATGGTAAAGAAATATAAATAATTTGTATGTAAACACAAAGTTTATGTACATTACTCCACGATTAATGTTTATCACAGTTTTAAGATACCTTTTGATAGGATGAAAATTGTTTTCAACAAGTTTTCTAATAAAGAGACCAAATCTGAAATATTTGCTTAAGTAAAGACAAAAACCAATCTTCAAAGACCTGAAGCTAAATCCTATTAAACTTTTAATTAGGCCAGGTGCAGTGGCTCACACCTGTAATCTCAATACTTTGGAAGGCTGAGATGGGTGGAATACTTGAGGTCAGGAGTTTGAGACCAGCTTGGCCAACATGGTGAATCCCCGTCTCTACTAACAATATAAAAAAGTTAGCCGGGAATGGTAGCACACTCCTGTAATCCTATCTACTTAGGAGGCTGAGACAAAAGAATCTCTTGGACCTGGGAGGTGCAGGCTGCAGTGAACCAAAATCGTGCCACTGCACTCCAGCCAGGGCAACAGAATGAGGCCCTGTCTTAAAAAAACCTTCAGAATCTTTTAATTTATTTATGCACATATAAAGTACAAACATTAAATTATTTCTAAAATTCTATATAGTGTTACTAACTTCAACACATTTTATTTTCATCTTTTTTGTTTGTTTTGTGTTGTTTTTGGTGCCCACTGTGTTTCATCAGTTAATAAGATTTTTTTTTTTTTTTTTTTTGAGGCAGAGTCTTGCTCTGCTGCCTAAGCTAGAGTACAGTAGTGGCGCGATTTTGGCTCACTGCAGCCTCTGTCTCCTGGGTTCAAGTGATTCTCCTGCCTCAGCCTCCTGAGTAACTGGGACTACAGGCACACACCACCACACCCAGTTAATTTTTGTATTTTTAGTAGAGACATGGCTTCACCATGTTGGCCAGGATGGTCTTGATCTCCTGACCTCGTGATCTGCCCACCTCAGCCTCCCAAAGTGCTGGGATTACAGATGTGAGCCACCGCAGTTGATAAGTTTTAATGGATACTTACTCGACTTTTACCTCCTAACTGAGCAAAGAAATGAGAACAGGTTGTGATGTCCTACTCACACTATTTTCCTCCAGGGATCATGTAAGATGATCATGCAAGAGTTTACCTAATCCATAGCCTCCTGCCTTGCTGATACCTCCAGCATTCTCCAGCTATACTCTATTAAGTCCTTGCTATGCAGCCCATCCTTTACTTACAGAACATCTTCTTTCTACCGATGCTCAGGACCAACCTATTTTAGAAATGTATGTCTCATAGCAGAATTATGCAAGTTTACTAAAGATACTCTCAGATTTTTTTATTCATGTTTTGTGTCCTGAAACTAACTTATGAATGGTTGCTATTCATAAATAATGAATAATGGAAAAAGCCTTCATTTCCTTCTTCAGCTTTTTTTCAATTCAATCGGGATAATTTTTTGTTCCCAAGACAGTCAAGCTTCACACTTGAGTATCTCCTTTTTTGTCTCACAATAACTTTCAAGCATTTTCTATTTTCTTGAATATTTGTGGAGAGTTTTAAAAATCATTTAAGAACTGTATAGATTTTTACTTTTCATATTATATTTGCAATTATTAATATTATTTTGATTATTTTAATGTATGCTTATAACTGCTATAGTATAATTTGTTATCTTTTGGATAGTGAAACTTCTCTCAGTTTTCTTGTTGTAATGAAGTTGCAGGAAAATTATTTGTACATGATATTTTAAAAACTTATTACATAAATTTTAAGTAGTAAAAAGGAAATGACAAAATATTAGTGCATATTTACGGTACTGGCTAAACCCTAGCATTTTGTTTATAAATCTGTACATATCTGTTTATGCTGACTCAAACTATGCATACATAAACTGATTTTACCATAACTATATAGGCTTAAATATTTAATCTTACTAATTTTATAATTAAAAACTCTACTGTTCTTTTCAAAATTACTTAAATTAATTTGAACACTTTCCATTTACTTGTTGACTATTTTGCTTTAACTGAATTATTTATGCCTGTACTTTTCTACTGGAACATCATTGATTTTCTCAGTAAATTTAATCAGTTTTTAACATTATAATTTTTCCATTGCACATAATTTGCATGAAATTTTCAGATAATTTTTTTCTTGAATTTGATGTTTATTTGGGCTACAAATGCCCATTTTTGTATTCTCAAATATTTTAGTATTTCGCTTTTGTGAAGTAACAAACCTGATACTTTAAGTATTTCTTATGTGTCGATAAATGTGAAATTCATTTTGTATGGGTATTGTGCTAGATATTACAAATTAAGCACAGTAGAAATGATGTCTGAAATAGCTCTTCTACCTGAACATTATATATTGTTAACGCCCGACTGTAATCCAGGCTCCACGCTCGTGAAACCGTGGTCCATCTGTCTATGCATCTCCCTTGCTTAAAATCCATCAATGGCTCCCTGGTCACTCTCTGAGTAAAGGTCAGTCTCCTTGTCAGGTCTATAAAATCTTTTCTGATTCCTCTCTACCTCACATCACCCATCACAATGAATTTTCTGAGCTTTAGTCGTGCTAATTTGTTGAAGCTTCGCAGTTATGTTTTTTCTTTTTCTTGCTGTTGGTCTTTCACATTGTTTCTCCTAAGTCTTGATTTTCTCTGTATCCATCTGCCAAAATTATATTCAAGTTTGAATCTCACATGAAATGTCATTTCCTTTCAGATCTATTTCCTGGCCTCCAAGAAAGTGTTTATTTCGACGGGGCGCGGTGGCTCAAGCCTGTAATTTGGGAGGGCAGATGACGGGCGGATCACGAGTTCAGGAGAATCCGAGATCATACTGGCTAACACGGTGAAACCCGTCTCTAATAAAAAATAAAAAACGAGCCGGCGAGGTTGCGGTGCTGCCTGTAGTCCCAGCTACTCCGGAGGCTTGAGGCCGGAGATTGGCGTAAACCCCGGGGGTGGCGGAGCTTGCAGTGAGCTGAGATCTGGCCCATAGCACTCAGCCCTGGGCAACGAGCGATGACTCCTTCTCAAAAAAAAAAAAAAAAAAAAAAGAAAAGTGTTTATTTCTTCTCTACATTCTTATCGTGTCTTCCATCTTTTACTATTAATGTGCTTATTATATTGCTATAAGTTTTTATATGTCTATCCTGTGGGGTTTTGTATCTGCTATATCTATAAGCTCCTTCATCTCGCTGCTGCTTACCTGTGTGATCAATGTGCTGGAGAAAAGATTTTTGTTACACAGATTGATACAAAACAAAGAGCCAGGTTTCTACTGATCATGTTTTATTTTCCCTTTGAGTAATATTAATGATAATAATAGCTTCAATGATTTATTGCATACTTACTACATGATTATAGATATGGTTGAATGCCCATTACACTGAAAACTATTTACATACATTTATGAATTAAAATCTGATTTCAAAAATGTTATCTCCATTTTGCAGATGAAACTCAGAGACAGGGACATGCTTCCTACACCTATACATTATTTAATCAGTGAAGTAGTATTTAATGAAAGACACAGACATTTATTGAGATAGTTTTCAGGTAGAAGTATTTTATTTGCTTTTATATATATTAAGTCGTTTTGTCTTACCAGGTGGTAAGAATGTTGGTGTTGGATTGCTGAAGGAATTCACAGGACTCAAACAGCTTACACTCACAAAACACAATACAGCTTATACTTTGACTGTATCACAGGCAAAGGGCACAGCAGCAGTAGGGGAGGGTTATTCATTGAGAGATTCATCGGTAGAACTCATGCACAGACTTCTTTGTCCTACCACCACTGGGTCACACAGGATGCATTTTATCTCAAGATACAAACCACACCAGCCTGTGTGTGTGTAACCTGAATTTCCTTTGTTTCACTGAAGTATATGCTGTATATCAGTCCAGTAATGTTGTTGCTCAAGCCTGCTGCCTCCCAGATCCATGGCATTTTGTTCTAGTAGTGGTAAGGTCTTAGAGAGACCAAGTATTTCACTCTTATAGGTGTCTGAATAAAAGGTAAGAGAGAAAATTATTTTCTTGCTCTAAGGCTGTCTAGAGGTAAACAAAACTATGTTTGATTTTCCCTTTTAATAGTTACATAACTATTTCCTTTTAATAGTATATTCCCTTTTAATAGTATATTTGTTAGATATCTTATTTAGGCAATTATGCCACTTTCTTCTATCTATCACTTATTTTAACCCGCACTTTCCTCTCCAAAAGAAACATCAGCCTTGACCATCAAGCTAGCCCATTCACTGGAAATAAGAATCTTGCCAGTGCCTCTCTCATGATTTATTTTCATTCATATGGGATAGGATTAGAAATGTACACACTTATAGGCCTGTTACTTCTACTTGCTAACAAAGCATTTGTTGCTGAAGTCCCAGATAGGCCAGGTGAGAGGATGGGACATTCTAGCTTCTGTGGTCTCTGTTGCAACTACTCTGTTGTACCCTGATAGTGTGAAAACAGCCATGGGGAATATGTAAACTAGTGAATATGGTTGTGTTCCAATAAAACTTTATGGACACAAATACATGAATTTCATATACATTTTATGAATATAATTTTAATTATAAAATATTATTATTATTTTAAATTTAAAAAGATGTCAAAATGTAAAAACCATTGTAGTCAGAGCCC
>NW_016828873.1:446778-453780 GCF_001698545.2 Rhinopithecus bieti | reverse complement strand
TATGTAAACTAGTGAATATGGTTGTGTTCCAATAAAACTTTATGGACACAAATACATGAATTTCATATACATTTTATGAATATAATTTTAATTATAAAATATTATTATTATTTTAAATAAAAGATGTCAAAATGTAAAACCATTGTAGTCAGAGCCCCACAAAAATAAGCAGCAGGCCACAGTTCCCTATGACTGTCATTTGTCAGTCCTTCATCTGGCCCACCAATCCCTTCTGAATTCTGTTAAATTAAAAATTATAGACAGTAAATTCTGTTTAAATATTAGTGATACTTCAAGAGCTGTTCATTTTAAACTGGACTCAGAAATTATAGTGTAAGGCAGAGAAGGAAATTGTGATGTGTTTGGAAAGACTTGTAGATAAGTGCTGGTATCATCCCCAAATTGTTGTTTCTTCTACCACTGTATCTAGGAAATTTATCTAATAGTAAACCATATTTGGTTTATCTCATGTGTAGCTTTTTAATTTTATTTGTATGTTTTACTTTTGTTTTAGATTCAGGAGTATATGTGCAGGTTTGCTACATAGGTAAATTGTGTGTTGTGGGGGACTTTGATGTACAAATTATTTTGTCACCCAGGTAATAAGCATAGTACCTGAAAGGTGGTTTTTTCTGTCTTCAGCCTCCCATCATCCACCCTCAAGAAGGTCCCAGGATTTGTTGTTTGCTTCTTTGTGCCCATATGTATTCGATGTTTAGCTTCCACTTATAAGTGAGAACATGGGGTTTTTGGTTTTCTATTCCTGTGTTAGTTTGCCTCCAGCTCCATCTACGTTCCTTCAAAGGACAAAATCTCACTCTTTTTTGTGGCTACATAGTATTCCATGGAGTGTGTGTACCATATTTTAGAAATGCAATCTACCATTGATGGGCATTTAGATTGAATCTCTGTACAGACCAATGGTGAATCCCAAAATGAGTCAGTAATAAAAACCTACCAACCAGAAAAATCCCAGCACCAGATAGGTTCACAGCTGAATTCTACTAGATATGTAAGGAAGAGCTGTTACCATTCCTACTGAAACTATTCAAAAAATTGAGGAGGAGGGATTCCTTGCTAATTCATTTTATGAGGCCAGCGTCATCCTGATACCAAAACCTAGCAGCGATACAACAAAAAAGAAAACTGCAGGCCAGTATCCTGATGAATATAGACACAAAAATCCTAAAAAACAAACAAGCAAACAAAAAAAAAAAAAAAAAAAAAAAACTTATATTTTCCCATGAGAATCTGTCACAACTTTCTGGGTAGAGAAATGGCCATTCTCTTATGAATGGCCATCAGAGAGACAGGCTGATCATCCAGGCTTCTGCAGCAGATGGTCTAGTGAAAGATCCCTTGTTTAAATTCTTCCTTCTATAGCCTAAGACAGAGCCTCAACAGTCTCTGCAGTGAGTCCCAGAAGAAGACAAGCTATTTACTTAAAGGTGACCAGGGTTACTGTTGTACCCTCTTGTAGAATTTTCTTTCGTATACAATGCCCATGTAATGATGGAACTACTTTGTGTATTCTCTTCTCTTTTGGTATGTTTTTCAGATAAAACCATTAGGACATTTTAAAATTAAAATACTTTTATACCCTTCAGTTGTTAGAGGAATTTTAATTAATGCCCTATACCATCTCAAACGGCAGGTAATTTGTGTGTTTTTTTTCCTTTGTTTTTCTTGCTAGAAATAAATTTATTATTATTCTCAAAGAACTAGCATTGGTTCATTTCATTTGTTCTTTGAGAAGATTAATAAAATAGATTTTTTCTAAGTTGAATTTGCTTCATTGATTTCTGCACTAATATTCATTATTTCCTACTTTCTTATATTTTAAGCTTAGTTTAGTGTTTTGAGATGGTTCTTTTTTCTAATACACTATTTAATTACATCTTACAGTTCTATGGAACAGTAATTTTGATGGGATTCAGATGGATAATTCTTTTGTTTTTTGGAGGCATTAACAAAGATATTCAATGTTATTTATCTGGTACATATTCTGGGGTTGAGGGTTTAATATGTCTTCAGTCACATCGCTTTGCCAGCGATGGCTGAAATTTGGGGTCAAGGTGACTCCTGTCATTCTCAGGGCCTCTTTACAGGGTAGTCAGAATTCTCTCATGCTGGTTAGAAGCTACTGGAGACCAAGCTGCTTTTTTTTTTTTAAAGCTTTTATCCTTAATTGGCATAGAGATACACTATATCCTATTGGTCAAAGCAGTCATGGGTTAGCACAAGTTCAAGGTGAGGGGAAACAGGTCACTTAATCAGAGGATTTTCAAATTATTTGTGGACATCTTTAATTTGCATAATGTAGTAACTTTGCTGCATTACATGCTAATATTTTAATTATCTCCACTCTGAGGTATATATGTGTCATAAAAATGATTGTAATTAAGAATGTACTCCATTATGATTACTTACCTAGTTCATCTTTGTTGATGACATTAAATATAACCAAGTCTTAACTATTTTAGAAATCATATTTAAGTTTTCAAAGTTAAATTGTATTTCTGATGAAATAGTAATGCTTTATTTCTTTACCTAGGTAGTGTTCACCCATGTTTTTGGCAATTTTCTGCATGTTTCTTTTAAGAAAACGTTTAAAACAAGTCTGTGATGTTTTCTCTAATTTCATAGAAGACTGATAATGTGACCCTCGTTAAAATTCTTGCAAGAGAAACTTATACATCAGATCCAAGAAAAATAAGAATCTGGGTTAAGGTGCCCAAATCACGCTTTTTAGGTTGTTCATCTAAAATAAGTATAACAAATAACTGGATTTCATAAGTTGCAGCTGAAGGAGTTCATCAGCTCCTAAAGTACAAGAGATGGAGGAACTTAAGAGATGACAGACACTCATCAAAACTGTCTCTCTTAGCCACATGCATTCTGAAGACAGATCTGGACAGTCAGAAGCCACAAGTGGGAGTTACAATTCTCACTATGGTCTTGACATTATTGCTGTTTAAAATAATTTTTCATTTTTATTTTTATTATTTGTTTATTTATCTATTTATTTATTTATTTTGAGATGGAGTCTCACTCTGTCGCCCAGGCTGGAGTGCAGTGGCCCGATCTCGGCTCACTGCAAGCTCCGCCTCTCAGGTTCACACCGTTCTCCTGCCTCAGCCTCCCCAGTAGCTGGGACTACAGGCGCCCGCCAACAGGCCCGGTTAATTTTTTGTATTTTTAGTGGAGTCGGAGTCTCACCATGTTCGCCAGGATGGTCTTGATCTCCTGACCTCGTAATCCGCCCGCCTTGGCCTCCCAAGGTTCTGGGACTACAGGCGTGAGCTACCGTGCCCGGCCTAAAATAATTTTTAAAAGTTAACGTAATGATAGATAAAAGTGTGAAATGTTAATTCTGAAAGCAAGATCACTGCTATTAGTTGAGCAGTGTAGGAGTTGCAGAGTGGTATCAGAAATGGACACTCCGCTTCTCATCCTCTTCATGATATGGTAAAGGCACCATGAAATTAAAAAAAGGGTAGGATGGAGGGTCTGACAAACTTCTATTGCCAGGGTGTTACCAATCCACTTTTTCTTTGAAGGGAAAATCCTCTGAGGAAGATTATCTGGGATGAATCGTAAGAGTGGAGTCTGGATTATATGACTTTGACTCCAGAATTTGTGAAAAAAATATATTTAGAATAAGATACAATATGATGGAGAAGTTAGTAGAAATACAATTTCTTGGTTGCTGCTAACACGTTTGGTGAAATTAAAACATCTCATGGTGGAAAGTAAAGAAAATGAACAATTTAACCCAGCAATACTGAGAGAAATATTTGAACCAAAATATTTGGCTTCATGTGTGACAAAGGTTCTGATGGAGACTTGGGAAGATACAGGTTAAGTTATGGTGCTCCTTCACTCTGACCCTTCATTAACAGATCCTACCTTCCAAGCACCAGGTTTGAGAGATCAGATGACCATGAATACAAGAGAAATAACATTAAATATGTGGTCCATTTTGCAAAACAGAAAAATATTGGTGCCTGCTAGGTTAATTTTAACCACAGATTCTTTAAAATAAATGGTTTGTAATTTGGTAGTAAATTCAATTACCAGCTTATAGTCATACTTTGGAAAAGTTTTTTCTTCACTTGGTCTTAGTTGTTCTTGTTAAATGAGAATTTTATAATTGGTCAAACTAGCCTCTCTAGTGAATATTAAGTGATACAAATCCTCGGAAGATAGTGAGAGATTTTAATTGGTTAAAAAAAATTAAGTGGTAAGATGATGTATTAGTGTTTCCCAGAGAAACAGAATGTATGGTGTGAGATGTATGTAGATAGATGAGATAGAGAGAGGTTTTTTTATGCAATTGGTTTACTTGACTTGTGGGCATAAGCAAGTCCAAAATTCATAGGCAAATAGACTAGAAACTCAGACAAGGGTCAATGTTACAGTCTTGAGGTAGGATTTCTTCTTCTTTGGAAGCCTAAGTTCTGACTCTTACTGCTTCGATTGATTGAATGTGACCCACCCACGTTATCAAGGATAATCTTTACTTAAAGTCAACTTATTGTAGATGTTATTAACTCCATCTATAAAATACTTTCTTCACAGAAACACTTAGATTAACATTTGATTAAATAATTGGGCTTGATAACCTAGCCAAGTTGACACATAAAACTAACCATTGCAGATGCTAATTCTCACCAAAACATGTATTATTTTGATTAGTTATGTGGATATATATAGTTGCACGCTCTGAAAGAAGGCTAACATGAACTCCCAGGCTGTGACTGTTAGGAACTGACATTTCAAGATATGTGGGGGTAACATTTAGATATAATTCCTTCAGTTACCAATAATATACTGTGGAGTACCAAATAGCTGGAAGGAGAATATTTAATGCTCCCAACCCAAAGAAATGATAAGTGTTTGAGATAATGGATATACTAATTACCCTAACTGACCATTATACATTATATATATGGAAACATTACTATGTACCCCATGAATATATACAGTTATTGTCAATTTTTTTAAAAAGGAAAAAAAAAAAAGACAATTCCTAGGTTGTTACTTAGATTTGGTGAAGATAGTGCTCACCATTGTGACACATCTCAGATTATAATTGCATTTTCACACATCAACACAAAATTTTATTTATGAATAAAAATGAGTAAAACAGTACTTGAAAATGAAATTAAAACAGATTTAATAATAAATGCAGAAAAATATGTTCATTTTACTAATAGTAATGCCATTTATTCTATTTTTCTTCACAACTGGGATATATCAGTTTTCCATCCTGACACACTGCTCGAAATGAATGAGATTTTGTTGGATGATATCCATATTTACAATCAAATTCAACTATGTCACCTGTTTTTGAATAAAGCTTTTGTTGGTTTGTCCACTTTAATTTTATATTATATTTTTCCATAATTTCTGGTGATATTACACATGGATCTGAAAGTAGAAAAAAATGAACATAAAACATTAAGTAGTATGCAAATCTTCATAGACTCATAGACAGGTTTTCAAGTAGAATGTTATATGATGGTTGAGGAATTATTTCTCTAAATCCTTTCCAAACCATTGTTGTAAAAATATAATATAGATTTAAGTAAAGTTAAAATGGTAAACGATGTAAAAAATGAGGTACTGTGTTTAATGGATGATAATTTAATGTTATTACCAGATTCATAACATCAATTGTTATATTAAGATAGTTGTATTTTAGAACCTATCATTGCTGTTTCTGTTTGATTATGATTTTGGTGAAAGAATCCAAACTTTCAGTAATAAGATGAACAAGAACTGGGAATCAAATAAAGAAATGTAATGACATTAATACCTAATAATATGGTATTATTCACTTGAAATTTGAAGAGAAAGCAGGTTTTAAGAGTCCTTATCTCACACACACACACACATTTACACACAATGGTAACCATAGGTGGTGATGAATGTGTTAATTAATTTGTAGTAATCATTGCTTCATAAATTTATCAAAAATGTGTTGTAGAACATGAATATATATTCTTTTTATTTATCAACAAAATGTTTTAAAATAAAACATAAATATAAAGAGAAAATTTCTAAACTTTACATTCCATTATATAAACGTTTGGTAGGCAAGCATTCAGCAGAATGCTTGTTTGTTAATCTGTGAAAATTCTATTACAAACAATGAAATATCAGACTCATCACATTGATTTTTCCAGAACCCATGAGAATACTAAAGTACTTACCTAAGCATTTTGGTGGTTCTGACCATTGTCCATTTCTACATGTTATATGATTATTACCTTCAAGTTTATACAAGTTCTGGCATTGATACTCAACTGACGAACCTGGAGCATATACTGACAATGGGAATGAAGTAATATCTCCATTATCAATAGGTGGAGGGGGTCCACATTTTTCTGCAGAAACTAAAAAAAAATCATTTGATTTACTGGGAGAGCAAATAAAAATGCAAGTTCAAATAAGGCAAATACAAACTAGGTACTTCATATTCTATCAGGGCTTTTGTGATTTGTGCTGAATGAAATGATTCCTGGAGTAAAATGTATCCTACAAACTGAAAGTTATATTTTAAGTTCTTTTCTCCTCACTGAATGAACACATACAGCATTAACAAAGATGACACCTCGTAGTATTCCAGGATTAAGAAATGTTTTTCTAAATGAGTACATGCTAAACAGATAGAAAATGCTAAACAGATAGAAAGCTATGACAAACACAAAGTTTCTTATTTTAAATTCAACATTCTTTGGAGTTTATTGGGTCCATAGTCATTTCATTCTTTATTTTCATTTGCCTTACAAAAGAAACATTAATTCCTTGAAAAATTTAAACAATACAAATTAATAGAAGGTAAAAGAAAATTGCTGTATTCTTGGTATCGGCAAAATGAGGAACGAACTTTTCTACCTTTTCCTTATGCTAAGTACAACTTGAATTTTGGACACAATGTTAAAAAAAAAAAAAAAAAAAAAAAAAAAAAAAAAAAAAAAAAAAAAAAAAAAAAAA
>NW_016828873.1:443245-446725 GCF_001698545.2 Rhinopithecus bieti | reverse complement strand
AAAAAAAAAAAAAAAAAAAAAAAAAAAAAAAAAAAAAAAGAACATAAGAAGACTCTGAAAGATATAGAGACTTTGATCTAGCTAGAGACTTCAGGACTCAAGGGATGACACAGCAGGGTCATGTGGGTTTTCTTTTGGACTCCTGTGTATCCTGGTTAGGACACTGGAGAAGACTGCAACCCAGTATTAAAATGAGGTTCAGATAAAAAAAGAAAATCCCCAGAAGAGCCTACTTTCTATACCCAAAAGCCCAGGAAAAGAATTTTTACCAATAACTTACATACTGTAGGAAAGGTCCTAAGAAGCCAATGACCACCCTCCACACTCCCAGATAAACAGAGGTCAACTGTGGAACCTAAACTTTCATCTACATGGTCAAGTAACAAGACACCTCTCCCTTTTCCCATGATGTCAGCAGAAGCCAAGTGGGAAACCTGGGCTTATACCCAGCATGGCAGCAATGGAAGCTGCCAAATAAGACTTTTTGCAATCCAGTACTCAAAATATAACACCTAAAATATCTAGAATAAATTTAAAAATTACTCATATTAAGGACCAGGAAACCCTCAATATAGAAAAGACAATTATTAATAACAGAAGACAACACTAAGAAGACACAGATGTTGAAATTGATGATGCTTTGAAAAGTCCAGTAGGAATTATAAACCCAAATAGTAAAACAAGAATTAAAAAACAACCACTTGATAGGCTTAATAATACATTGGGAGTTGACAGATGAATAAATTCATGAACTTCAATACAGAGCAATATTAATTACCCAGTCTGAAAATAGACTAAAAACAGAAAGGTGAACTGAGCTTCAGAGACCTTTAGAATACAACAAACAACAACAAATAAGGAGAGGCGATCCAGAAAAGAAGAGAAAAGTACCGGACTGAAAACAATAAAAAAAAAAATGACTGAACACTTCCAAGATTGACCATAAGACATAAACTAATAGTGACATGTAGAACCAACCTATACTGTACAATATTTTTCTCATAACTTGAAAAAATATATCAGCTATTTTGACTTAATTACATTAAATTGTTCCAAATCTATTCAAAATATAAGAAGGGAATGATATTAGAAGCCTGAGGAGATACTGGTAGCTGGAGCGCTTGAAATTACTCTTTTTTGCATTCACATCATTTATCGCACATACTTGCCACCTGATATAGTTAGGCTTTGTGTCCCCACTCACATCTTATCTTGAATTGTGATCCCCAGGTATTGAGGCAGAGACATGGTGGGGGGTGGTTGGATCATGGGGATGGCTTCCCCCATGCTGTTCTCATGATAGTGAGTGAGTTCTCAAAAGATCTGATGGTTTTGTAAGTGTTTGGAAGTTCCTCCTTCACTCACTTGTCTCTCTCCTGCTGCCTTGTGAAGAAAGTGCCTGCCTCCCCTTCTGCCATGATTGTAAGTTTTCTGAAGCCACAGCCATGTGGAACTGTGAGTCAATTAAACCTATTTTATTTATTTATTATTATTATTATTTTGAGACGGAGTCTCACTTTGTTGCCCAGACTGCAGTGCAGTGGCACTATCTCGGCTCACTGCAGCCTCTGCCTCTCCAGCTCAAGCGATTCTCTTCCCTCATCCTCCTGAGTAGCTGGGATTACAGGTGTGCACCACCATGCCCAGCTAATTTTTATATTTTAGTAAAGACAGAGTTTCACCATGTGGGCCAGGCTAGTCTCAAACTCCTGACCTCAAGTGATTCGTCTGCCCTAGTCTCCCAAAGTGCTAGGATTACAGGTGTGAGCCACCATGTCTGGCCAAACCTACTTTATTAATACATTACCCAGGTTGGAGAAGTTCTTTATAGCAGTGTGAGAATGGACTAATATAGTCAATTGGTACAGTGGGCACTGCTATGAAGATACCTGAAAATGTGTAAGTGACTTTGGAACTGGGTAATAGGCAGAGGTTGGAACAGCTTAGGGGGCTCAGAAGAAGACAGGAAGATGAGGGAAAGTTTGGAACCCCCTTGAGACTTGTTCAGCGGTTTTGACCAAAATGCTTATAGTGATATGGACAATGAAGTCCAGGCCGAGGTGGTCTGAGATGGAGATGAGAAACTCATTGGGAACTGGAGCAAAGGTCACTCTTGCTATGCTGTAGCAAAGAGATTAGTGGCAATTTGCCCCTGCCTTAGAGATCTGTGGAACTTTGAAGTTGAGAGAGATGATTTAGGGTAACTAGAGTAGGAAATTTCTAAGCAGCAAAATATTCAAGAGTGACAGAGTATAAACGTTTGCAAAATTTGTAGCCTGACCATGTAGTAGAAGAGAAAAACTAATATTCTGGGGAGTAATTCAAGCCTGCTGCAGAAATTTGCATAAGTAACAAGGAGCCAAATGTTAATAGCCTATGACAATGGCGAAAATGACTCTAGGGCATGTCAGAGATCTTTGAGGCTTTCCCATCACAGGCCTAGGAGGAAAAATAGTTTCATGGGCCTGGGCCCTGCGGCTGTGTGCAGCCTCAGGACCTGGTGCCCTGCTGAGTCCTAGCTGCTCCAGCTCCAGCTGTGGCTAAATGGGGCCAAGATACAGCTCATGTCATTTTTTCAGAAGGTGCAAACCTTGAACCTCGGCAGCTTCCACATGGTGTTGTGCCTGTGGGTGCACAGAAGATAAGATTTTGAGCTTTTTTTTTGGTTCCAAGTGGGAACCTCTGCCTGGATTTCTGAGGTTGTATGGAAATTCCTGCATGTCGAGGCAAAAGTCTGCAGGGGCGGAGTCCTCATGGAGAACCTCTGCTAGGGTAGTGTGGAAGGGAAATGTAGGGTTGGAACCCCCATACAAAGTCACCACTGAGGCACTGCCGAGTGGAGCTTTGCATAGGGGGCTATTCTCCTCCAGACCACAGAATGGTAGATAAGCCAACAGCTTGTACTATGCACCTGGAAAGGCCACAGGCACTCAATGCCAGCCCATGAGAGCAGCCCTGGGGGCTGAACCCTGCAAAGCCACAGAAGTGGAGCTACCCAAGGCCTTGGAAGTCTACCCCTTGCATCAGTGTGTCCTGGATGTGAGACAAGGAGTCAAAGGAGACCATTTTTGGAGATTTAAGATTTAATGAGTGCCCTGCTGGGTTTTCAACTTGCATGGGGACTGTAGCCCCTTTCTTTTGGCCAATTTCACTCGTATGGGGAGGGGAGGGAAATTATAAAGCAAATTAATCCCAATTTTACAAATGGGTAACTAAATATCAAAGACTTTTTAAAAAACCCATCTTCGTCCCAGCACTTTGGGAGGCCGAGACGGGCGGATCACGAGGTCAGGAGATCGAGACCATCCTGGCTAACACGGTGAAACCCCGTCTCTACTAAAAAATACAAAAAAACTAGCCGGGCGAGGTGGCGGGCGCCTGTAGTCCCAGCTACTCCGGAGGCTGAGGCAGGAGAATAGCTGAACCCGGGAGGCGGAGCTTGCAGTGAGCTGAGATCCGGCCACTGCACTCCAGCCTGGG